>NW_027248385.1:62500-285000 GCF_041260155.1 Ptychodera flava
AGAAGAACAAAGTATAAGATTGTTCTTATTGATGACTTCAGGTCAAATTGAAATAAAAGTGGAACCAGACGGTATCATTCCAAAGAGAGGTAAAAGTGTGGCGGAAGTTGATGCTGCCTTCTACTCCAACAAACAAACAAAAGAAAACGCTGTACTGGTTGGGAAACAACTAGACCAACGCCATAAACATATGGAGTTACATGATATGGGTGAAGGAAGCATTTCCTATATCATGGATTGCCAGTCATTGGAAGCCCTGGAGTCTTTGATGGATGACTATTCAAGTGGAAGTCTTTACAGGATGGTGAAGAGTACATTTCTGTCTGAGAGTCTGCTGGATGAAATTGGAGCTCTATACCTGTCATTAGGAACATCAATAGACTATGAAGAGTATCTGCTATGTCAGGAGGAATTGGCAGGTATGATTATATGGCGATAGATGGATGATTTAGTTGATAGATACGTCAAGTGGTGTCTTTCTCAACCACTGCGCAAGGGGCATTTGTGTAAATGTTATTTGATAATTGGATCTGTAGATAATTGTTACTGTTTAAGTGTGCTAGTGCGTGTATGAAAGGAATCTTGTGATTTACGGTATACTAAAGCTTTACATGATGCGTCTTTAATACGTGTGACATTTAAAATATTAAAAACGATCTAAATCTATCGGATATTTGTTATTGATTTACGACTCGAAACCAGTGATCAATTAAATTAGTTTATAAATATTATTTTGTTGATCCTTCCTTTTGTTCGTGTGTATTGGTTTTCTAGTGTGGTCAAAGTTGTTAATATTATAAAACCTTATCAGAAAATGTGAGGCGATATAATTATCCCTTGCAATCCTCTCTTTTGACTTTGAAGATTTTAAGAGTTCAAAGAGTTCATCATGACATAGCATGAATTCAGTTATTAAAAAAAAAGGTTATCGTGTACCAACATCTGTATTCAGGTAACGACATCTACCATCTGCCTATTGAAGTCATCGAAGAGATGAATGAGGAAATCAAATCAGACATTCTAAGAGATCGGGATGCTATTAAAATCGGGCAACAAACAAGAAGACGTAAAGCTACAGACAGAGATATCCTAAAAGCAATATCAGTGGAACAAGAGAGAGGGAGACAAACTGAACTTGATGAACTTATGAATGAATGGATCAAGATACGGACTGAATTACAACGACTGAATGCCTCTCATTCTGAATTGGTTTTTGAGCGACAAGAGTTCGTCCGAAACACAGGGGCCATAATCAATGAAGTAGATGTTCCTGTAGGAATAAAGCAAGAATTAATGATGGCTTTCCAGAAGTTCCTGCCTTTGGGTCCAGAGAAGACTGGCAAGCCTGATCAAAAGTTGGTGATAGAGGGCGATGTACTCATGGAGTATGTTGAGAACACCGTGCATGACTTTGACATTCCTACCAAAGGGAAACAAGACATAATAGAGCAATTCAGGAAGTTGGTACGGGCAAAGTCGGGGAAGGCGACCGCCAAAGCCAGTTTGACTGCAAAACAAGAGGATCTACAAGAGCGTATCCAGGCAATCGTTGATGACGCTGACATTCCTGATGAACAGAAGGAAGACTATCATCAGTTAAGGCAGGTCGAAAGAGGTAGGTAGATACATGTAGCAATGACGTGTTTGGAAATGTGAATCATTGTACCTCGCTCTCTTTCTACGACACGGAAAAACGTAAAATAAAACGTTAATACGGAGATTTAGAGAACAGATGGGCGAAAAATTGTAAGTTAATGAGGTTATGAAGCCTGTGGCTCGCGAGTCTTTAGTTTATCAAAGATACATTGATATTTTGCGTGTAGCTAGTTAATTGAGTCAGAAATTAATTGTATTAAAGTTGTCCTACGGAGCAAAACAGTTTGTATTAAGCAACGCAATAAAGGCTGATATCATACTCATGTGTTTCAATATGCTTACTTCAACTAAATCCAGTAAAATGTTTATCAGTGATTTCGAAACATCATTTGTGGAGATTTCATTTCAAAGAAGTAAAATTGGAAGTATATAAAATTGTGTCCTTGGTTTTAAATGTTAATTTATCATAGAAACATTTGTACTTGGGGATCACTACACTCAGTGCTCTGATAAGCATGCCTCATATAAGTACCTAGATGCATCGTACAAGCAAAGTTACACACCGACTCAGACAATTACATACACATATGTACATATATACATACATACATACATACATACATACATACATACATACATACATACATACATACATACATACATGTACACATACATACATACCTGCAGACATACAGGCAGACAGACAGACACACATACATGCATCCAAGCCGCATGCTTTTATGCATGTATACATACATTCATAAATGCATGCATACACAGATAAATACTCCCATGAACATACATACATACACACCTACACATATACCCTACATACATACACATACATACAAATACACACATGATACACAAAATACACACATACATGCATACATACATACATACAAACATACATACATACATACATACATACATACATACATACATACATACATACATACTATGTACACACATACATGCATACATACATACATACATACATACACACATATACATACATGCATGCAAGCATACATAGATACACAGATACATACATAGATACATATATACACTGATACATATATTACATACATACATACATACATACATACATACATACATACATACATACATACATACATACATACATACATACATACATACATACTGTACATGTATGCATGCATGCATATATATGCACAGATACATACATTGATAGATACATAGATACATTGATACATACTTACATACACACCATACATACATAAATATATACATACACCCATACATGTGCATTGTACAGACATACAATTATGATATGTAAACTCATAAAATCTCATATTTCATGAAAGTCAAAAGAAACTAAATGTGGCAGTAATTCCTTCATAAAGTCACTAGACTTGTAACTCAGTACTTACATCTAGTGTCATATTTATTGATAGACTATTAGCTTTTTGTATCATAATGGAAAATGCAAATCTCTCTAATCATAAAAGAAATTATTTTGTATAAAACATCAAAAGTTCAAAACCATAATACAACCTTCTTACTGACATTGAAAGGATAACAGAATTTATTACATGCAAATCAATAGTTCAGACTTTATCTTTAAAGGAAATTTTGAAATTGAGGGAAAAACAATAAATATGCAATATTTCATAAATTATCTTAACTGCATAACCAAGAGTCTAAGTTCTAACCCTAACTCTAACAAAAAAATATAATGCATTTGATAAATTCACATGCTCCAGTAAATCTTTACTAGGTTTTAGAGTATACATGATTTCTGATAACTAACAGTTCCATCTTACATTCATGCAGCACAGAGAAATTCCGTATTTTCAGACATGTGCTGCAAATGATTGACAGAGAGAGAAGCTTTACTCAGTAAGATTTGAGCAGAAAGCAAACAAAACTACGAAACAGAGAAACAAGGAAACCCAAAAATGTACAGTACAATTAAATGACATACATAACAAAGAGAACTATACCACTTAATGATCACAATACTCTACCGTCACATCATTTCTACCTCCTGTATGTTTACATGTGTTCACTTTCTTTACTCTCTATCATGGCATACACAGTCTCTTTGGAATGGAGAAATAATCATCATATTTGACCATGTAAATTTATGTTCTTCAAAGATAGTGGTTTTCAGGTCACAAACGTCACCACCATTAGAACAATAAGAGTGGCATGTGAGTATGAGTGTCAAGATTTCTACAGAATTTCCATCCCTATCACTACAATTAGAGCTATCATGAGTTGAATGTTTGTGCTTGTCAGTGTCTTGATCAGAACTTCCATCCCTATCAGTTTCTCAACTGGCATTTGTCATGGTTACCATCATCAATACTGCCCTCACAGTCCAAGTAGAATTTCAACTCCGGATTTATCATTACAAGTCAATCAGAATATCCATCACCATCAGTTTCAAACTGTGACAGCTGTGATTCATTCTGTTGTCACCATCATCAATACTGCCCTCACAGTCCAAGTAGAATTCCACTGCAGATTCATCATTACAAGTATAACTGTGAAAGATTATCTCACTGGAGTCATCTTCTCTGTACTGCTATCAGTCCTTATCACTTCCTGAAAGATATCAATGAAAATGTAGTTTACATAAAAGCTACCTAAACACAGTACATGCAGTTTTATGAATGTAGAATTCAAAGTCTCCAAGCAGAAAACTATTGTTCTCCATTTCTTCAAGGATGTCTTTTCATTAATGAAAAATACCATCAAAAAATTACATTAAAATGTGTAAATGTCACGTCATTCCATTACTGTGAAGTGTGAATTCCTGAGAGTCTACACCACACATTTGAAAACTGTGCTACAAATGCTTTCGTAGAGAAATGGAAATATCTATTGGACATCTTTAAAAATCCAATTGATGGCTTAAAAGTAAAAGATATCTCACTCACACAGTATATCATAATACTTTTAGTAATCAAGGCAATAATACCAGTAAATGAGTTATACACCAATCTAAAAATATATTTAGTTTCCCAGGAGTTTTCTTTGAATAAACCCCATAAAAGACTGACAAAATGTAAAACACTACCATATGTTTCGAAAGTTAAAACTCTTAAAATTATTTGAGATTTCCCGCCAAAACTCGTCACGTGACAGATAAGCAAAGATTATGACAACAACATGTCAGCCATCCTGTGTTGTGCATGTAGGAAAAGGGTACCATGCTTGTTTGTTGGATGAAGACAATGTGTATGTACGTGATACACTGTATTTTTTGTATTTTCATGTGGGGGCGCCATTTGTGACACCTGTTTATTATTTGACCTGTTGATATGTGTTGGCATGGTCTAAATCTGCGAGCAGTGATAGCTCAATACACATCCTTCACTTAGAACAGTTACATGGACAAACTTTGTTTTGACCAAAAAAAATTGAAAATATTACATATAATTTTCAGCTATTGTGACTTTTCAGTACTGTTGCACAATTTTTTAATATTTTTAACAGAGCAGATCTACAAAGTATTGTATGAGCCGCATCATATATTTGGGTAGTTTGATGATGGAAGCAGTATCCAAATTCCAAACCTAATCATGAGTGTTTTAAATTATATGATTTTTTTTACCAAAAATAAAAAAATAGCCCTAATTAAAATTCTCTCTCATAGATATTTTATTACAATTTGAACATATTCACACTGGGTTATCCAAGTAACATATGTACAAAAGAAGTCGACGTCTGTTCTCTTCCATTGAACTTGAAGGATGATATATCAATCAGACATTTCATTGGAATTGAAGTTTACACATGACTAGTAAATATGTACCACACCTTGTGTTACTGAACACTGTCTGGTTAAAGAACTTTAATCTTGATGCGTTAAGAGCAGTATGATCAGTTGTTATCAGTGTGGACACCAACCAACAGGGTTGCAAGTATGATTATAGGGAAAAAAATCAACTACATTAATAATAGCAAACCGTAAACTGAATTGCAAAATTTGAGCAAATTTAATATTGACTGTAATTTGTTTAGTTGTGTGATGTAGGTCTCAGACCAATCTGAGTGCACAACTTCTAGTTTCTCATTGGCAACTATATTCAAACATCTCATTTTTGTTTTGCTGAAAACTATATTGCAGCTGGCTTGGCCTTCTGCAAATGTTGTTTCATCATAAAAATAAGATTTTTATCAACATTATTTAATTCTTCTTCCTGCTAGCAGGGTACGCTTACCCATTCCGGACACCTGGTACCACCACTTATATAGTGGTTCAAGATTGTACTACCGATTTTGTCAGTGATCTTATGTTTCTTTGTGTGTTGTTTTTACTGTTTATTGGACCTGGTAATTTATTTGCCTTGAATGATAATGATTGCTGGAATCGATTTGATGTCATATTGTCTCAATGTTTGTTCAATGCTGATAGCTTATGTAATACAGATACCCTATTCAGTTTAACATAAATACAGCTAGTGCACAGCTGACATTGACTTTGATTTTGGGTGGGGCATCATTTGCACAGCGCCCTCTATAGGTGAAAAGCTGTTTGCTGAAGGCTGACTATTGCATCGGCCATATCAAAACAATCATGTACACCAGAGACTGGGAGTGCATTTAATACATTTCAAACATCTAAACTCTGGTACATAAATATATTCAACATCAATAATGAAGCACCTGTGAAAATCAAGAGTGAACAACAGACTTGACTTCAGATTTCATTGCAACTATCAGTGATATCAGTTGACAGCAGCCAGCAATTACAAGGCATATCATATCCTGAATGTAAACAGTATTGATACCATGTTGAAATGACTCAGCATTGTATTTATGAATTCTTCATTTAAATCCCCTTTCTCATAACTGATAAAAATTTAAAAAATAATTAGTAAGATCTGGCAAAGCGAAGAGTTGTATGCGCCCCCCCCCCCCAAAGTAGTCATGTACCTCTGTAGTGATAATGGATTACCGGTAATATGATATGCACAAGTCTTTTATCACTGTAAACACTGGAATTAAAACTCAAGGAAATCTCTGTCAAAGGATTTCTGAGTAATCATTGACACATTCACATAGCTTACCATTGTACTGTTTATTGTCTTTTCACTTTTGATGTAGGGACCATTGGTCATTCTAAAGGTTTAACTTATGGAGTCAAATTTGATGTATATTTTTGCCAAGTTAGGGAGCCTTATTTTTACTAAGAAGCACAATAAATGATAGCTGATAAAGTACAATTTCACAATATATACAAAATCATATCATTTTGACCATTTAGGTATCTTTTTGCCAAGCTGGACTCATATCATTTTTCAGTGTGCTGTTTTTGTTTTTAGCGTGAAAAGCACTCTCAATGATGTGTTTATTTGTCATATCACAGTGCAGTGATGTCAGACTGTTGTGTAAAATATCTGGCGACACTTGTATAAATCAAAACATGGAATCAAATTATATTGAAAATCAAAAACATCAGGAAGTGAAAGTAACAACAGCTGTACACTTTGTGGCTTTGACATTCTGCAGGATTAACTGCTGTCTGCGATATGCAAACTACTATATTATTTTTGACAATTGAATTAGCTGTGGCTGTATGTATTGGGAGTGTAAACATGCTGAAATCTGGCCATTTGTATATATTCAACCTTTGACCCAAATGTCCCTGTATTTCCAAACTCGACCATAGGAAACAGTGGAGTTGAATTCAAACTATGGTGGTGCATGGGTTTAGTGAACAGATCGTAAAACTGAACACAGAACAAAAAAATCTAAAAGGATGCTGTAAAGCAGCTATTTAGTACTTACAATAAACTATTTGTCTGTATTAATGTTAACTAAAGTTTACATAAACATCTTTGCTGTGATCAGCGGAACACCTTTTACATCACTGTAGCTAAGTTTGGAATCAAGGTTACATAGATGCAGGGACCATCGTGCTATTCCAAGTGTTTGCAAGAGTGAATCAATTAAAGGGGGTGCCCGTGGTCATCGGAACTGCACGTGTGCGACTTTCTTGTTGACAAACAATGTATTTTATGCATGCATGATATCTATATGCAGCAATTCAACGTAGCTTCAACATATAAAATGTACGATATTCATTGTTAACAAACATGTTTCACTTTCATCAATCGCCAACATACCCTAGAAACGGTATTTACATAGGTCATAGGGGTCCCTGGCAACGTTTGAGCAGAGTTCCGACGACCACCTCCCTTTAAGGGTCATATACTTACATACATTCATTTATGCAAACATACATCCATACATCATATTACAGAACAAACAAATTTAGAATATGGAGTGTACAATGATTTAATAGATTTGCAGTATCCTACATCAAACTACTGTTCTTGAGCTATGTTTAACTAGCTATATGTAAATTAGTAAACACCATGGCGGAAAATAAAGAAAGACAATACTACTGCAACAAACATCAAAATTAAACAAATTTTGCAGAATATTACAAAAAAATTTCAAAATATTGCCTAATTGGTATATAGTCATTAATTATGCAAATTAATAATATTAATAATATAATAATAATAATAATAATAATAATGGGTTCTTACATAGCGCACATATCCACAAGTACATGTGATCAAGGTGCTTTACAAATATTATTACCCCTGGTCACTGGACCTAATATGATACCACTCAACTCCCTGGGGAGCAAACAACAGCTCACATGTGCAGCCAATAAGCACAGCAGAGCTAAACGCACACATTACAACCACTGTCCTACCAGGTACCCATCACTCCTGGGTGGGGAGAAGCAATGAGGAATAAAGTGCCTTGCTCAAGGACACAACACCATGGCCATGCCGGGGCTCGAACTCACCATCCTGTGATCGTGTGTCCACTGCTCTAGCCACTGACCATGATGCCCCAATACAATTGATACAATTCACAGGATTAAATGTGATGACATAACAAAAGCTTCAGTGAAAATTCCACAAAATTCTAGCATATTGCACTGAACCATTTTTGAGATACAGCCTAAAATAATTACCTAAATTCATTAATTATGCAAATTAGTCATTACCATAAATATAAATTCACTGGACCAAAGGCATTGGCATTGCCATGACTTCAGTGAAAATTCCACAAAATTCTAGCATATTGCACTGAACCATTTTTGAGATACAGCCTAATTACCTAAATTCATTAATTATGCAAATTAGTCATTACCATAACAGGGACCGAAATTAACTTTTAGTGATAGTAGTGAGGCTGACTACCATTTTCAAAAGTTGGTAGTCAACAGAAGATTCTTGGTAGTCAGAATATTTTACGCAGAAAAAAAGTTGAAAACCTGGAATTTAGCCCTAATGAAATTGTCTGTTCAACATATTTTATTTTCACCAGGTGAGTATATCTTAAAAAATTGACTGACTGACTGTAACTTGTTCCGTATAACATACATGGTGAGGTATATACAAATACATGCATGTTATCGGTATTAATATGTTTGTTAACTTGAAACTCTATATGTTATGTTCAATAAAACAAATGTGTGATTAAAATGTAAGTTTTCGAACACATGGTGAAATATCATCGATCAGTCGCGTGAAGGTGTAAACGTCACCGTGAAACAATACTCGTTCGTACTGATATTAACGTCAAACGATCTCGACATTAGAGACAAGCGTACGACCTTGCGGTTTTGAAGTTTCATTCACTGGCTTTGTGTGAGGCCTATCAGCTAGGCGATGTTGCCGTGAGTGTGTGGGGGTTCGAATCCCGTTTGGGTTATAGTAAAAATATATTTCTTTAACCTGAGTGGACAGTTTCTGCTGGTGGATATTTACTTGTCCCCGAGTCTGTCTGATAGCTCAGTAAAAAGCTTCGTGCTTTTCCGATTACTATATATGTGTGTTTGTACTGTGTCTGTGTGTCGTCTGCTCCATGCACACTGTGTTGCTCGGTCGCGCACAGGATTGTAACATCTAAGTCGGTTGCTGTGACCAACTCTTTTGGGTTGGAAACGGTAGCCGACTGGTTTTGTGTGTGGCCTAGCAGCTAGGCGATGTTGCCGTGAGTGTGTGTGGGTTCGAATCCCGTTTGGGTTATAGTAAAAAATTATATTTCTTCGTTCCGGCGACCGTAAGGTGTGATATTGGGGCGACGCCTATGTTGACCACCATGTCATTGGTTAATCGCACGCCCAGGGTCTAAATGTCGCAAAAAACAGCAACGCTAAAGAAATTTGTATAACACTGACAAAAGAAAAAATGATACATTTTAGTAAAGTTTAGCATGTCGACACGTCTATTAAGATTTGGTCAATGTATCGCGTGTAATCTGCCCGAATTTTCACTGATAGTCAACCTGACTACCACTTTTCGAAGTTGGTAGTCGGAACGGAAAGGTTGGTAGTCATTGCCGCCAGACTGCCGCTAATTTTGAGCCCTGCATAAATATAAAATTCACTGGACCAAAGGAAATGGCATTGCCATGACTTCAGTGAAAATTCCACAAAATTCTAGCATATTGCACTGAACCAATTCTGAGATACAGCCTAATTACCTAAATTCATTAATTATGCAAATAAGTCATTACTAGACAGATACAATTCACTGGACCAAAGGCAATGACATGGCCATGGCTTAAGAAACAATTCCACAAAATTTTAGCATTTTACTCAAATCCATTATGGAGATAAAGCCTAATTACCTAAATTCATTAATTATGCAAATTACTTGATCAGAGCAATTTTTAATTATTACCTAAAATCTTAAGAATGTCAAAAAACCACTGTCATTACTCAATTAAACAACTACTAGCATTTAAAAAGAGGTGAAAAAGTACAATTACCAGCCTGAACGATTTGTTTATCGGTAAAATTTAATTAATTATGCAAATTAGTAACATTTTCACCGTTTAAATTTTTTAATGAATGAAATTTTTCAAGAAATTGTCACCCTTATGTCAAAAAATCATGTTTCAATGGCAGTGCTACTGTTTTATCAGCTGTTGACCTTTGACCTACATTTACAAATTGTTACCTTCCACCCAAAGGTACACCACTGTCCAACACTGTCAGGGTTTTATTGTCCAGAGATGGCAAGGAATCATCAGGAGAAGTCTTTGACCCATTGGGATTGACAATAAACCAGAATGGACATGTACTTGTCTGTGACTATGGACATGGCAGTGTGAAGACAGTAACAGCAGACACTGCACAGATTCTAACATCTGTCACAGTTCATGGCTTACCTCACAATTTCAAACCATACGACACAGCAATGGCAGACAATGGTGACTATTACACAGCGGATAGTGGCAACAAATGCATTGTAGTGAGTGATGCAAAGAGTGAAGTGAAACAAATAATAGCAATGGGTAAACTGAAACGCCCCACTGGTGTATTTGTTGATAAAGACAGAAATGTTTTCATAGCAGACTACGATGCAGACTGTGTAATCAAATGTAACAGAGATGGGGAAATTGTTTCAAGTCAACAACTCAGTGGGCCCTACTCTCTGACCATGAGTAGCAAATATCAACTCATAGTGTCATGTCGTGATGTAAAGTGTATCTATGTTTGGACAGTAATCTTGAAATATTGAATCAATTTGGAAGTGTTCAATTAGAGGAACCATTGGGAGTTACAGTTGACAATGCAGACAATATCTATGTGACAGATCCAGGGAAGATAGTGAAATTTGATAGACAGGGTGAATACCAGGAAACTGTAACTGTATATGGAGACCCTCGGTACATTGCATGTTTACAGACGGTAGAATAGTTTATTCAGATTACATGATTTCACTGTCAAGGTCATTTACAAGTAAGAAATCTGAGAAGACAGTCAATGCAAATATTGCAGCAAATTACAATTGTCAACTGAACAACCTACAAACACATCATCACCATGACTGACACAATTTTCCTGATTTTTTCATCAAAACTCAATATTTTCTCAGCCAAGTTTGGGTTAGAATTTCTCGTTATGATGTAAGGAAATGACTCCAAGTGGAATTGAAACCCTTGGATGAAATTTTGTATTTTTTTTCAGAGTGAATATTTGGGAAAATGTGAAGAAATTGTAATCCGCTTTGTTTTGATGCCATGAACAATGTCAATAATTTCATTTTTCTCAGAAACTATTCATAATTTCCTAGTCATGTTGGGGTTAGAATTTCTCATCTTGATGTAAGGAATCCAATAATGTAAAAATTAAAGTCATTGGTTGAAATTTTGTATTATTTTCAGAGTCAACTTTTTGTAAAATGTGAAGAAATTGTGATCAGGTTTGTTTTGATGCAATTGTTTTGACACAGAGAATACAAATAATTTCATTTTTCTGAGAAATGTTCATATTTTCCTGGCCATGTTGGGGTTAGAATTTTACCTCTTGATGTGAACAATTCAAAATCATAAAATTTAAGACATCAGTTCAAATTTAATAATTTTTCAGAGTGATATTTTGAACACTGTAGAGAAATTGTGATCAAGTTTACTTTAATGCAACTGTTTTGACATGTAGAAAATACAAATCATTTTTTCTGAGAAATGTTCATATTTTCCCGGCCATGTTGGGGTTAGAATTTTACGTCTTGATGTAAAGAATTTGAAAATCATAATATTAAAGTCATTGGTTGAAATTTTCATGTTTTTTTACAAAGAGATATTTTGATATTTCTGCAGAATGTCTATTGTTGACATGACTTCCACATTCAATCAAATTTCAACATGATTTCTAGATTTCTGAGTTAATGTCCAGATTTTCCTGGTCTTGTTTGGCTTAGAATTTCACGTCTTGATGTAATTAAGTTTATGACGTGGCAATCAAAGTGATCGGTTGAAATTTTCATATTTTTTTACAGAATACATTTGTTAATTCTGTACAGCATTGCAATGACAGTTGTATTCACTGTAAACATTCATCAAAGCATCGCTGTGAAATCTTCTCATATTTGTTTTGATTTCAAGAAAGACACTCATCAGATCTTACCTGAACAATGTCCATACTTTATGCTATCCATCCTGGTCAGGATAATTCCTTCCGATTTCTTGTAACATCGTCAGATTGAAATTCTTGGAGTAAATCCACACATGACTTCAGCTGGCAACCTGTCAGCTGTTAATGTTTTGACTGAAGGCGAACGCTTTACTCGTTAGACAGCTTCCACAGTAAAAGGTAGTCCCAGACAAAATATCAAAGTTCGAATTTGCAAACGTAACATAGCTTGGTGTTATGTTATTGATTCATAAAGAGAAAAGAGACCTTAGTACCTTTGTATTTATTTCTGTTTTTGAAAAGGGTCTGTTTTTATGAGATGTACAACCGGCCGACTCACATTACTGTAAAACTCTTACGCAAGTACGTTGGCCTTGATATGTGGCGCTATTACAATGTCTGCTGTCAGGCTTGCGAGGTTGGCTTTACATCAGCTTCAGCGCAGAAGTACACGTAACAATTAGTATCTGTAATGGAGTGTATTTCTTAGAGTTTGATAGTTTTATTGCAATTTAAAAAATATCATGACAAGAGTGTATATATTAAGACATTTAATTGGATTGTAGACGTTTTCGCTTTTTTTTCAATTTACTATTTCCTTGTACGCTTGCCAAGTAAGCCTATTGTGTTGCACAGCTAGCTGTGTTCATTGTTTGATCACAGTAGCCTATATTTATGCAGGATTATCATTCACTGATACATTCGAGAACTAAGATTTGTTATCACGCGTGTACCCGAAACGATGGTTAAATCAAGAAATATTGAAGACTTTGGTGATTTTTTTGTTTACTCTCTTCTTTCTGACCACTTAGCCGTATACCTAATGCCATTTTTCACACCTATTTCTGGTTACCCTATCATAGATATAGATATTTTCAGATCATGATGTATTGTAGCGTTAGTATAAAAACTATACAAAGTATTCAGAATTGTCCAAATATTCTGACCTTTTTCCAAAAAATAGTATGTTATTTCCGAATATTTTAATTTTTGGCTTGCATGTATTTTTCTGGGCTGTATTCTAAATCCAGCGCTCTATGATTTCCTCGGCCACGTTGCTATCGTAAATGATTTGATGAAGTGTTATCTATCGTGTTAAGATGTTTTTGAATCTCACATTTTATTTTTACTTGTATTGTACTTTTAATTATGTTAATACGTATGGTTTTCACCAATATCTGTTTGTGGTTTATATGTCTCACAAGTCGAACGCAATTTTCTATTCGTAGTATTAGTCATGACTTAAGAATACGGTTAGGTATTTAAAAGCATTGAAAACCAACAGTTACATTTTTTTTAACGATCGTCATATTTTTCAGAGCTATATCTTCTTCAAAACAATGTACTATTGTAACTTTCTGGACTTGAACTCGTTTAATTGTTACTTAAAGAACAGAACGCGTACGTCGTATCAGATCAGCCATCGATACCCATAGAAACATGTTACTTGGTGTCAGTATTGATTGTTATCAAATTCTTTCCTTCCTGTCAGGAGTTTCACGTTCATGGTGTTTTTTATACAAATGTTGTTAATTTTAGCAAACATATACTGTAGATAATTTCTTGACTGAACTTCCCAATTAACCTGCGTTCCAGAAAAAAAAAAAAAAAAAAAAAAAAAAAAAAAAAAAAAAAAAAAAAACTAAATGTGTTTCGCATTCAAAAATAATTCTTGATTTTCATGACATATTTCACGTGACTGTAAAATGAATATTAATGCTTACTGTGCACAGATTTGACAAGTCACATGTTTGGTGTATGTCATTATCGATGGAAGTACGTTTTGAGAACGCTTTTTATACACTCGCTAGATTGTTACTGTAAAGTCCATTAGTAGCTCATGGACATTAGCTTGTTGAATTCCAAATGAAGTAATAAAAGATTGAAACAAAAATCAAATTTTGTCTATTTTGTTGTAGCTTGGTGTTCGTCATAATAAATATACGTCTTTGTGTCTTGTCTTTCTGTAAATGTGTACGTTGCCATATGGTAACATTTCTTTCTTCAATCACAAAATAAAGAAATGTTACCATTCCAAAGGCTTTACGATTTTCTTACTAGGAAAGATATGTGAAAGTCGCATAAGTTGTTCACAGACCCGTGTCAGGAAGAGCTGTTAAAGACTTATTAATTCATAAACACTGTAGTTGGAGATTAGAGTCTACATACTTATTTCGTAAGTTTAGCATATCTAAGTCACGTGAAATTATAACAATATGAATGGTCGACGATCAAAAGTCTTTAATGATTATCGGGCAATTGAATTGTTCCCTACGAAGGTTGATTAACGTATCCCTCACAAATGCAGTTTTTGAAAACGATGTGCCTCTGACTTGAGAGACGGGTGCATTTCTTTCAGTCACGGTCCCTCTATCTCAAAAAACGGACACTGTAGGCCTATGGGTAATTCAGATGGTTTACTCTATGCCAATAGGTAAAAGGTTCAGGGGCTGCCGATGAATGGAAATCCACAAAAAAACGTTTCCAAATAACTTTAACCAAATTCGCGACTTTTAAAAATTCAAAATAATCCACACAATCTTCATTATATAAGTACAATGTAATTCCTAGACGCGTCGTGTTATATGGTAGTCCATGCGAAAACGTGTGGCAGGTTGATTGAGTGCGCCCTCATCGGTGAAAGCAAATACATAGAAACTGTCAGTGAACTCGATCTATACATACGATACATCGATACATCGATGCATCGTGTCACCACTGTATATCATATTATTACAAACGCACCACGTATTACAAATTACCAATCTGTTGGCAGCGAAATAAAGTTGGCATTTGCATTTTCTGAAAAACTGTGAAACTTTTCTAAGTATTTTAGCTTTTGATTGGGCTAATTATTACTGCTATTAATATTTACTGATTGCTTGTGTTCAGCAAAATATTTTACGTATTTTGCCAACTGCAAAGCATTTTGAAACCAGGTGACGTGCCATTAAATAACGTATACATAGAAAACCATGGTTAAGAAATTATTTCACACTAAATTATGCAAATAAGTTATTATCCCGTTCTACTTTCTATTGGTAAATATTGTCTAGTGGCTAGCAGCTTCTAAACAATACTAAATATTGAAGCGGATTTACATCTGTGGAGGAAAATGATTATTACGATTGGCAAAACTGTATTTATTTCGAACATTTTGAATCAGAATTTTATCATCGAAGTGAAACTAATATCTCCGCATGCAGTGAACGGATCAAAAAACTGTGACTACGATGAAAACGGTACCGGCGAAAGCTATAAGCCGTCGACATCTACGTCAAAGTCCTCGTCAGGTTGCAAAAAAACTAAATCACCGTTGTGAAAAATCGCGTGGCGAAGTTGTTGTTTTCAGCGACTGGGTGAACGGCAAATGAGTAATATTGAGTGGGGTTGATAACAAATTCAACCCGTGACCGAGCACATCGACAAGCGATAGTGCAATACCAGTGTTGGCCATGGCAAAGACGAATGTCTTTGGTCTAGCTGTGGGTCCATAGCTGTGGTGTTTTCAGACGGGATGCTTGCCTTTTAGGGCTGCTTTTGACTTTTACGACTTTGTGGTGGCAGGGTAAAAAGTCGTAAAGTCAAAACCTGCCCGTAAAAGGCAGGAATCCCGCCTGAAAACACTACAGCTATGGACCTACAGCTGTCTTAAGCCATCAACGCGAGTGATACTATAGATCGGCTCCTCAGATAACGCGGCGATCAGTACTTCGCAATCTTTGCAATGGTGTAGCACGCAAGTTTAAAACCAAATCACCGGAGGAGTCTTCAATTTCACATTCAACATCGCGGCCATGGGAAACAACTCTTAACAGCGTCTTCCTTCGCTAGATGTCCATGCAATACGGTGCACCACCGTGTTTCATTCACCGTAGATCTGACAGCCATACTCGGACTCTGATTTTAATCTAATTTCGCGCACAATTTTGAAGTTTCAGTCATTCGAATTTTTACTACAGTTGATCTTGTTACTCTAAATACCAATTTTGTTGTATCAAAAATATTTCAGATTTCTGTCATGAACGTCTTTGGTTGTGTCTGTTTTTGTTGTCTTAGTCGAGATGGAAATACAGTAAGGCCTAAAAAAATTGTGCTATTCCGATGACATAGTTTTCAAAATAGGGTAGAAAGGTCGGCAGGATTTTTTTCCTACATATTTTTATTTTTTAATGTGCATTATTCAGGGTCTCCGGGCGGTCAAACACTGGTCACAACATTTCAAATAAAATATACCATCCATATAAAAGGAAAAAAACAACATAAAAGACATCATCGTTCAAGCAAAATTCAAATGCCAAGTAGGAAACGCGTGGTTTTACGTTTTTTTTCCTTTCTTTTTTTTTTATTCTGTGTTTACGTAGCTGTTAAGAGTTTAGGGTCGGCAGGTAAAAACTAGGGTAGGTCGGGTTATGAGAACAGTACACTTTTTTTGTTCGGCCTAATGTGAAATCGGTACGCTGCATCAAAATATTTGCATATGAATAGTAAAAAGTTTCCTTTAGCCAATCAGTGAGCTCACCGCTGATGAAAAGTTCATTTACAGCATATTAATGCGCACATTATAGAATCTATATGCTATCAGGCCGTGTCGCGATTATTATTAGCTGGGGTTTTCTCGACGGCGATCGACAAAATTGGAGAACATCGCTAATAAAAACAGAACCGCATAGCCTTGGAGGGCACTCTGTGGCGTTCCGAAGGTATTTCCCGTACGGTTTCAAGGCGCCCCATCCCCTGCGGCTTTATCTGTGCGTTCACTGTTGAACGGTTTCAAGGGACTCTTTGGACAATTCGTGCCAGAACATGTCTCGCATGCGCTCTGTACGTAGGTGTGCAATGCAGTACACACACACTATCCAGAACTTGCAGAAGTGTGACCGAAATAGCGTTCCACAGTTATGCTATAAATTGGAAGATAAATTATTGACATTGCACGAAAACGGTCATTACTCTGACAATTTGATGCCCCAGTCACGAATGTAAGATGTATAATAATAAGGTTATTACGAAAAGACCGCATGGGGTGCGGATGCAATCGGACATTGGCGCCGCGCATCGCATCCTAGCCCTGCGTACAGGTCTGTGTGTTCCCGGCGTTATACGCCCTCCACCACAACGCCGGGAACACACAGACTTGTACGCTGGGCTAATCACATCCGTTCGAAGCATCATTTGCGGTATTTTCGTAATAACTTTATATGATTGTATTAATGCACTGAACCACATGTATGTCAAAACAATGCTGGTGCAGTGCTGGTGCGACACTGGCTGGGTACACATACACCAAACAATGTAGCGCGATATTTTGCGATATATAAAAACGCGTAGCGAGACTTTTCAATAAGCACCAAGCCAAGTAACATTAATTATCATACCCTTGACACAAATTTAAGGGTTTTATTACCTAAATCACTAATTCCACCTCTTTGAACACCGGCATACTAGTGTATCGATTATTTGAGAGAAGTTGAGAGAATATTGAAAACATACTGCATGTTGGGAATTAAAGTTGTGAATGAGTCGTCTGTGACGCCTACTGTATATACTACACAATTATATATAGAATCCACACCAAAACACAAAACAATGTAAAACCAAACTACATTTCCAGTTCTTCTGACATTGTTTAGTGTGCACGATAAACCGTCAGCACTGAATAGACCATTCAATTCTCAAGGCCACTTTATGGCTCATGCAGCATTTCAAGTGGCAGGCTGTTTGACATGGATTCATTTCGTGTTATGTCTCGTCTCAAGTACGTGACCCGAAATGGTCCAGTGCCAAACACCGCCACTTTAAAGGGATATAGTCGTCGGAACTGCGCTCAAAGGTCGTATGGGACCCATAAGACCCATGGCAACAATGTATCCAAGGCACAATCGTGATTGATGACAGTTAAAACATGTCTGTCATAATCTATCATCGTATAATTGAAATGTTGCAGCTATGATGATGAGGTGCATCTTGATATCGTGCACGAAATACGTTTTTTGTAAACAAGATACTTGCACAGGCGCAGTTCCGACGACTATATCTCTTTAACACTGATATTTACTGATAAGAACGCGTTTATTTATCATGGGAGGACTCGGTTGAAATTTGTCGATTAATTTGTCATCGTGTACTTGTGATATTTCAGATGAAAAAGTGAGTTGAATGAATTTGTAAAGGGAAAGTTTAAATGTATCTACGACTGTAATACAGTTGGACGCTTTCAGTCTAATTGCGCAGACTCTGCTCCCATGGATTCTTCATGATCCGATGATGAAATTATTCTTCCTTGCGTTTAGTAAAGTGAAATGGCATTTGATAAAGTAATAAAGATACTAGATACTCTGGGCCCAAAGATTTGTTTTATTCACGTACTTGAACCTCCGTGGAGCATAGATTATTTATTTGCCACGTATTTTAAATGGTGTACTGAGAATAAAAATTTGCATATAAATAATGTGCCGTAGCAAATAAACTCTAGGTCATCATTCTATATTTCCATGGAAGAAGTTGTTTAAGGTTCCAAGACAAGAAATTTGACCTTTTTAATCTAACAATTCTCTAACAGTTAATAAGCTCAGAACCCCCGTAATGTATACATTTTCTGAAAGCCTAGATATACGGGAACATTTGGTAACCACAGTGTCACCATTGTTTACATAACTATCACGTGACAAGGTAATTTGCATAACCTTTCAAAAATCGGTTTCCCTATGTTTTGTCTCAATACTTCAAAATATCTGACTCAAACTTGCTGGAATGCAAGCTGTCACAACGCTCTTCCAAAGTGTGTCTCAGATTTTTTATATCTTGCTTAGTTTTTTTGGAGCACAATTTTAAAGAAATCAACTACGGTTAAATTCACTGCTCTGGAAGTTTTTCTGGCATAAAAACTGTTTAAGAAGGTTTAAAAAAATTCTGAGACACACTTTTGAAGACCGTCAGAACAGCTTGCACTCACACAAATTTCAGCCACATATCTCAAAGCATTGAAACAAAACATAGGGAAAACCGATTTTTGAAAGGTTATGCAAATTACCTGTCACGTGATAGCTATGTCAACAATGGTGACACTATGGTACTCAAAATGTTCCCCTATATCTACGCTTTCTGAAAATATATAATTTACGGGGGTTCTGAGCTTATTAAACACTAGAGAATTGTTAGTTTAAAATGGTCAATTTCTTGTCTTGGAACCTTAATGGATCTTGAAATATGTCCGGTTAATATTATTTGGGTAAGACAACGACGAGTGTCATCCATGACACTCATCGTTGTCTTACCCAACATTATTATAACCGGGGATCAGAAATAAAGTCACCTCTGGTTACTTTGTTACGTGAGTTATCGCAACTGAGTCAACCTAACTACCGCAATATTACAGTCTGTCTTTCTACCGCTTTCGTACTGGGAAGAGATTGTTTTCATATTTTAATGCAAACCTTGTTGTGACATGTGTTTTAATATACAAGACTACCTGTGAGAGGTTACAACCCCGTTCAGAAGGCGGGGGTAATATTACCCGCTGATTGCCATAAAGAGGCATATCATGACGATATGGACTACAAGTCTTACAAAATAAATACAAATTTACCTCAACAAGGATCTCTCAAACTAACGCCATGGGTAGGAGAAAAATGTAATTATGCGAGTTTCACATTGTATTCTTATAACTCATAATTTCGTGATAGGTATAATGGCTGACTCTATCATCATTTGTTGATTCTACTTTCGGTACTCACTGGTCGGCACTTTTCTTGCAAGCTGGAGTTATTGGCACGTTGAAACATTACGCGACGTCAACTGCGAATCAACGTGTCTTGCCGGCCATGTCGTACCGGTGAACCTATTGTCTTTTTTATTTTCCTCTTAAAAACCGGATTCTTGTCAGACCACAAATATTTACTTGTATCGATATATGAATGTAGAAACACTTCCTTGTGTAGGAGACGACGTCGAGACATCCCCTACACGACTTCTTAAAGCATTCGGTGAAAAATAACCGTCATATGATTGTGAATGTCCTTTAGAATTGATCAGAAAATTCATTGCCATAGTGATGAGAAATAATGGCATGTAGAGGGAATAAATGATGATGTTGCTGAGAACATTTTATTTACAAACCAGAATTATACAGAACAGGTAATCTTCATGATGTTGCTAATGATTCACATGAATGACATCACATTTAGTTATTTCCGAAGTCATGCATCAATATGTCTGTCTGTCTGTCTGTCTGCCTGCCTGCCTGCCTGCCTGTCTGTCTGTCTCTGTCAGTCAGTCTGTCTGTTTAGTTTCTGTTCTTTTGTCTTGTTTTGTTTTGTTTAAAGATGCTGCAAGTACAAAACATCAAGTCATCGGCATATCTACTTCAAAACTCGCAGGCTGCATTCTGCATACTGGAGGGGGCTAGGAGGCTTAGGAAACTAGGCGGCATAAATTGAATATGTCATACCGGATGGATCCAGTGTCAACATGTCGGTGTTTTTCTACGGCATCATAATGCCGGAATTCATCAAACGATTGGACGGCAGATTTTCATGAAGTTCCGATCAAAGGGGTCAAACGTGGCAAAAAGGTTCTTTTTCAAGGCCACACAAAACCTAACACCCATAGTATGCATTGATACTGTGATCTAAGCTTATCTATTGCCAATAAAGTTACAAATCATGAATATCAATTGCTCATTCAAGAAACTTCTACCCTTACTGATCATAACCGAGTTGTCAAGTTTTGAGACAGATGTGCGTTCATGCATGTTAGAAATCTGGTTTCGGATTTTTGCTGCCGCGTTGAGTGTGACAAGCCATGTGAACGATCTCTCATCAAACTATAGTTTTTAAATTACGACATGTCAAACAAGTGTTTGAAAAGTCAATGTTCTTAATTACAATAGGCTTTTATCGGCACATACATAATGAAAATTAAACTCATGTTCTATGTCAAAGACACAAATTTCAAAAGCAAAAGATTTTAATTTTACTGGGTAACACAACTGAGCAACTCAAGTAGAGAGGTGTGTGTACTATAAAAAGTAAAATTAACAACCATTAATGACCCTAGATGTCGTACTTCACATTTGAGGTTAAAGCTTCATTAATTCGTTTATGATCGTCATTGCAAATGTTAGAACCTGCTTCAGAGCACGTTGGCTGAATTCCAAAATACTGGAGGGGCTAGAATGTTAAGGAAACCAACGGGGTATAAAATGAATACATGTATGTCATCCAACGGATCTTTTTGTTAACATGTTGGTATTTTTCATGCGACAACGTGATGCCAGGAATCATAGAAACGATTTGACGGCAGATTTTCATGAAGTTCCGACCATCGGGGTCAAACGTGGCCAAGTTGTTCATTTAACGGCCACACAAAACCTGACACTCATAGAATGTGTCTTGTACTGATACTGTGATGTATTGCCAATAAAGTTACAAATCATGAATATCAATTGCTCCTTCAAGAATTGCTATCCTTTACGCTCATAACCGAGTTGTCAAGTTTTGAGACAGATGTGCGTTCATGCATGTTAGAAGTCGGCTAATCACATTTTGTGCTGCTGCACTAAGTGTGACAAGCCGTGTGAACGATCTCTCGTCAAACTAGATCTTTAAAAATTACGACACGTGAAACACATCATGACAACTTTTCCCAACACAGACTTAGACGTGGTGGCTGTGACCAATCTGGCTGAAATTGGTCATAGCCACAATATCTATTGAAATTCATGAGTTTACTTTTCTTGTTTACGTACATACTTATATCAGATGGAAATCTGAGGATTTGCGATTACATCAGGTTGACAACCCCCCACACAAGAGCAATGAATTAAAATTACTCTTTACAAAGCATGCGGACAAATTTGTTGGTTCCATACATGTCACTTACTCTTTACAAAGCATGACAAATTAGTTGGTTCCACACATGTCACTACAAATACAACACTAACGTTCATTGGAAAGGGACAATTTGAAGCCGCCAATTAAAGCTCGTGCCCGTGTGCAGTGATATGTTCGTCGGTAACGCTGTGAATGAAACATGCACACAGTTTTGTTGAAACTTGAAAGAGGATATTTAAGGCCACTGTGTAGTGATACTACGGACCGGTGTCAAAACCGTGTCTGTTTCGTGTACCGAAGGTGTAAACCCTATAGCCTAGCTCTGCGTACAGGTATGTGTGTTCACGGCGCTGCAACGCTGTGGTGGAGGCCGCGGACGTGCAACGCCGTGAACACACGACCTGTACGTAGAGCTAAGGCCCTATAGCCCTGCGCACTATGCCATGTGTTCTGTACGCGTACGTGCGTTCGCAGTGGGAAAAGTCAGGTCTATGTACATGGAAACAGAGTGATTTCTGTTTACGGGATTCTGCATTGTACGCAGGGCGAGTGTAACACCAGCCTGTGCTGTGCCTCGATCAGTCGTGAGGATATGGGGTGTACACATGTCCAATTGAAATGTGACCGCGTCGTTTCCCAACGGCGAAAACACATTCATTCATGCACACTATCTCACCACGCGCATATACTACTACATCTCTACAACGTCCATAGCACATTATATGGGTGACCGCGAGCAGTTTCTTAAATGTGTGTAGATTTGGAAAATTAGCCTGTGCTCCAGAATTCCACCATAAATACCGTTTTGAAAGTGTCAGGTGCTAATTACTTTTGTTGGCGGCCTTATTTCATTTTCACATAGACTTTAAAAACCTTTTTTAAAGTCTATGATTTCATCGACAATTCTGTCCCATTTTGGTGACCAACCGTTGAACCCGACAAGATACTGACACGGTCCTTCTTCAACTTCAACTATTTTCTTCACTGCACCCTTTGTCCACCAGTAACAGTCATCGAGGGCCTCAACTTTTTCACCTACTGAGAACGCGTAATGAGCCATGTTTTCTGTGTTTTCCGGTGTTTGGCTTAATTGCTAATGAAACTTTTAATGTTAATTGTTTTCCAAGTCAACTATCCAAGCATTTTAAGAGGGGTGATCAAAAAGGCCAGAACAGCCAATTTTGACCAACCGGGTTCAAGAACCCGGGAAAGGTGTTAAAAGTGTGCGATAGATGTGTTTAAAACATAAACATTACGAACAGTAGGATTAAGATAGGTATGAATAATCCAAACTGCCCAGTTTCTGTGTGGGGAAAAGTTGGAATGCATGTCTAAAACAATAAATGTTTTTAATTACAATGTGCTTTTATCGGTACATACATAATAAAAATTAAACTCAATGAGAAATCAAAGACAGCACATTTCAAAGGCAACAGATTTAAGTTTTAGTTTAAAACACTATTGACTCAAGTAGAAAGCCGTGTGTACAATAAAAAGTACAGTAAACAACCATTCATGACCCTAGATAGCGTACTTCACATTTGAGGTTAAAGCTTCATTAATTCGTTTATGATCGTCATTGCAAATGTTAACACCTCCTTCAGAGCACGTTGGCCGCATTCCAAAATACTGAGGGGCTAGAATGCTAAGGAAACAAAGGGGGTATAAAATGAATACATGTATGCCATCCCCATTGTTCATATGTCTGTTTTGTTATGAGACAACATGATGCCAGGAATCATAGAGAGGATTATGCATTAGATAATCATGATGTTTCGATTGAAGGGGTCAAACGTGGCCGACTGGTTCATTTTTACGGTCACACAAAACCTGACAACCATTAAATGCATCTTGTATTGATACTTATCTGTTTATTGCCAATAAATTGCAAATGATGAATATATCAATTGCTCCTTCAAGAATTGCTGGCCTTAACGCTAATAACTGAGTTGTCAAGTTTGAGACAGATGTGAGTTCATGCATGTTAGAAGTCTGCTATTCACGTTTTGTGCTGCTGCATTGAGTGTGACAAGCCGTTTAAAAGATCTCTCGACGAACTATAATTTTGAAACTACGACATGTCAAACACGTGTGTCTGAAATAGTCAGTGTTCTTCATTACAATGTGCTTTTATAGGTATAATGAAAATTAAACTCAATTTCTATGAGAAGTCAAAGACAGCAAACTTTGAAAAACAACGAATTTTAGTTTTACCGGGTAACACAACCAACTCAAGAAGAGAGCCGTGTGGAACAATAAAAAGTAAAATAAATAACCGTCATTGCCCTGAAAGATATTGTTGATATTTGAAGTTAACCTTGATTTTCCTCTAACACAGTCTATACCTAACAACAGTGTAATGCTTCAGCAATTCGTTTATTATCGTCACCGCAAAACCCTTCAGTTTACATTTTAATCCGAGTGACTACAATTCACTTAAGTAAGTTGAAAATTACCACCGATAAATGTACTTCTTTTAATTTTATTGACAATTCTTGTTTATTTTCCAACTTTGTATATAGTACAGAAGCTGCCGGCTGATTGCTGACAGCGCTCTTTTTGGATAGCGGTAATGGCCGTGTTGTGATTGATACGAATGACCTCGTTCAGGTCACCAGTCTATCCACCATCAGAACAGATGATGGGACACTGAGATATTTACACATGCATTCAGTTTTTAACATACGAGAAAAAAAAAACTCCCAGCTGGAATCGATAATCATCACAGGGCGATCCATTTTGTGAACTAATGTTGGATACGGGTCGTTATACAAACTGCACTGCTAACGGCATTCGCATTTTACGTTAAATTGTGTAAAGTAAAAGAACAATATAAGGGTGATAAATATCAAAACACGCAAGGTAAATACCGTAGAAAAAGATTGCGATTAATTGGCTGCTTGCAATATATTTAGTGTATTTCTGAACATTCGCCTGAAAATGTGAGAGTGAAGTGGAGACGATGTACTAATCTGAAAGCAACTAGTTGCATCGCCTTCAGGCCAAGTGAGTACGCTACCTATACTCCGACTTATTCGTCGGGAACAATGTAATGGTGGTAACTGTAATCACGAAACACTTCTTTTTGTACTTTGTATGTGAAATGAGTAGACAAACGTGCACGTGACAGCCGATTATGGAATATTCACGATGCTGATCATTTGTTTTAAAATTCGAAAAAAAACTTTATTCAGCAGATTTTAACTGAGCAACAAACTCGCCATCCTTTTCTCTGCATTGCACAAAAACAGCGCTGTGCAGCAACAGCATGGAGGAGGAAAGAACATGTATGTCAACGCCTGAAATTATGGTCCGGTGATAGATCTATCATGGGGAGGGGAGGGGAGGGGAGGGTGGCTGTGCTGCAATTAGGCAATAACCCCCGCCGCAGTCGTTATTCACTTGAGTTTGGTACAATTCGCTCATACAGCACTCGTCATGATATTACATATATCAACTTTGTGTCTTTGTCGTCTTATTCGGGTATTCTTGTCACTTTAGGTCCAATAATACAGATAACAGACATCGGATAAATGGGATATGGGGGAAAATACGCCCGAGACCAAGCATTGCTTAAAGTCTGGGTTAAGTTGACAACACAGGAACACTCAGACCAAGAAAAGTGACGGTTCAAGTAGTGCATAGTGCTGGAAGTACGAGGATGAAAATGTCTATACATGTGAATATAAAATACAAAATATCAAAATATCAAATTAAGTATACATACATATATATATATATATATATATATATATATATATATATTATATATATATATATATATATATTGAAATCTCATAATATATATAGTATATATATATATATCGAAGTTCATGCATGAACTTCGATATATATATATAATATATATATATATATATATATATATATATATTTATATATATATATATATATATCGAAGTTCATGCATCTTGCAATCCTCAGATAGAGTCTATCTGAGGATTGCAAGATGCATGAAACTTAAGTAATAGATTTCATTACTTTGTACTTGAAGTAATCTGTTTATATATATATATATATATATATATATATATATATATATATATATATATATATATATATATATATATATATATATATATATATTATTATATATATTGAAAATCTCGTAGGAACTTGGAGTTGTCACTTTATCTCACGTCTTCGATATTTTGTTCCAAAGTGTGTCCTTAACAAACTCTATACAATGCATTTATTCTACCAAACTTAAAGGGACAAAGTCGCCCATTTTTCATGGATTTTGTTTGATACGAGATATTATTTATATAATGTTTGAAATGTTTAACCCTTTCAGGCCTGACCTTCTGGTAACTTACCAGAGCTACCCCTATATATAGGGTTTTAGGCCTGAAATGGTTAAAGATACTGAATGAATGGGTGACCATGCTTATATTCGATACCGCTTTCAGATAATTGAAACCATCGCGAAAATGAATTAATGGTCTTGGCCATTAATTCACGTTTCATATCTCGGGTCTTAATCTGGCCGAGACGATCTGCGCTGTAGGTCAGATAATCAATAAAACGCGGAAAACACGGTGACCCCAGATAAGCCGGTGACACCGAGACCCCGCTCACGGTGTAGATACGTTCTTTAAATTCCACAAGTTTGCTTCAGAAGAAGGTGCGTTGTCAGCAAGAGCGACGAACGCCTCTATCGTAAATAGTTTTCGTTTTATGCTCGTTGCGTCAAGAAAGATATTTTCATAGTGCACACATGTTCAAGAGGAACTGTGAATACAAGCAATAGAAACGTTAGCAAGTCCAATATATGGCAAAGGTTCTTGTACATTTCGCTGTGAACATGAAGAGTCTTACATTGCCGCTTGACGAGAAGGAAGGGTGCGGCGTTAGTGTCAAAATTTGACTACCTCTTGCTGACTTACTGGGTCTTGTTGTCCCCGGTTCGTCTTAGCTTTTATGTTGCCGATACAATGCGTCACAGAACATTACGCAGGTGCGGCCAACGGAGCTATTCATCGAAAAAACTGTTCCATGGCCGATTTTTGAAGGCAGGGGAAATTTTAAATTTGCTCGGGCAGGCGACATGTTTTTAAGTGGCAGGGGAGCAAATTTTAGTGTTTGTTTGTAGGGCAAGGCAGATATTGGTTGATTGTCCTGGAGACAGGGCTTGGCGAAAAACGAGGAGAGGGAAAGCTACTTTAAAATGGGGACAGGGGAAGTTGGGCCATGGCGTTTCCGGGGATTTGGACACAGGGCAAGTACTTTTCGTGCCTTCAGGGGAAAAGGAATGACAAAATTTTGAGGGGATTTTTTTCGAGGGCAGGGGAAATCGGCAAGTTTTTTGTTTCGCCAGAGGGCAGGGGAGCTTCCAAAATCCATAGTAGGCAGGGGAAACAGGCAACAATAAGTGTGGAGTAGGTAAAAATGAAGTTTGAGAGCGGGAGGGTAGGTCGAAATTCTTTTAGTGGGAGGGCAAATCATGAACAGCTAATTAATTACCTTATTGACTTAAAATTAGTCAGTTCACACTGCTTATCGTGCACAATATATCTTATCACAGTGAGGACCCCTTTAAAAGTGAATTATTTGTTGGCCGCACCTGATTACGACCCATTTCTACACTGGTAGATCTAGAAGGGAGTTTATTATTCACCTAGGGTTCTGTTTCGCTTTTAGGATTCCATAACAGTTATCGATAGTCTCTCTGTATTCATTAAGTATTATTGTCATGAAAATAACTCAACCCTTTAGCCCTCCTCTCAGATAAAATCCTATTTGAATGCTTATTCAGTCCCTCATACCCCTCGGCCGCCCCTAAATATTCACAGTACAGCCCGCTCGGCACTTGCGTGCATGACACTTGACAACAAGGCACCGCCTCTGTTAGCATTTTGTGTGTTCGGAGTTATTAAGCTCTGAGACTGTTAAAGTTTGTTTTTACCAGCCACCATTCTAGGTTATCCTTATTTAGAGTCACGTCATACGAGTAGGCCTGAGTCGTCTTTGACCTTGATTTTCTCAGACCAGGAGTGGATATGGCAAGCTCTGACGTAAGATCAAGTACTTTTGAAGGCAGGACAAGAGTATCTGTTGAACGCCTAAGTGGTAATGGCTGCAGACGAGGCAGTACCAAGGTAAAGAGCAAAAGGTAAGCTCCAAGGACCAGCAAGCGGACGCCCAGTAGAGAAAGCTAGCCAGGCTATGCACTCTATACCGCGAAATATGGCCCAAATTTCTCACTACAGACAACAATTTCCACAAGAACAGTGTGTCTGTTTAAAAGCCCTCTTACAGCGCTGAAGGTCTAAAAATACTATAAAAACTGAGAAACACCAAAACACTTAAACAATTTTGCTGAGTAATATATATATATATATATATATATATATATATATATATATATATATATATATATATATATATATAATATATATATATATATATATATAAAGTGTTCTCATTCTCTCTGTTTCTTCTTTCTGTGATTTTTTTTGTTTCTGATCAATTCCGTTTATTTTTTCTTTTGTTTGTGTAATGCTGATATGGACACATTGTCTGAAATAAACTTTAAAATATAATAATAATATTATATATATACATATGATATTTGAGGTGACACTAGTGCCCTGCAATGTTCAATGTAAATCGAACAGGTATTCCCCACGAATTCAATTTTTCATTGTCCATCTACCTTGATTTGTAAAGGTCATTATAAAGTAATTTGCAGTATGATTGAAGTTTTCGATAAGTGAAGTCAATACCTTGGGCTATTATAATGGTAGAGTCAAGTTGATTGTAGAATATATTATCCTAACCTTAGAACTATATAGGTGCTGTGCATTATACAACTCATCATCGTTAAATGAATAAAATTGGCATATGGCGTCCCCCAAGGTTCGGTTTTGGGACCAATTCTCTTTACACTGTATACAGCGCCACTTGAAGACATCATTGTCAAGCATGACTTCAACTCTATGTTGTATGCGGATGACTCGCAGATTTATGTCGTGTGCAAGAGACCTGATGAAGTTCAAGTTTCTCTTGAGCTATGCGTAGATGAAATTCGCAGGTGGATGAGATCCAATATGTTGATTCTCAACGACAATAAGACAGAGGTGATTCAGTTTTCGTCACGCCTGAGATCAGATGCGGTGAAAATTTCCAGCCTTAGGATAGGCGAGGTTGATATTGCCCCGTCCACTTCAGTTCGAAATCTAGGTGTTAAGCTCAACAACGACGGTTCTGCTTCTGATCATATTAGCCATGTCTGCAGGAAAGGTTTCTATGCACTATCTAGAATTGGCAAGATCCGTCCATTATTGGACAAACCTACAACGGAAAAGATGGTTCATGCATTCATTACGTCTCAGCTTGATTATTGCAATAGTCTCCTGTATGGTGTTAATAAGACTCAGCTGGATCGCCTACAATCACTTCAAAATGCTGCGGCTCGTCTCGTCTCCCGGACTCGGAAATTTGATCACATCACACCTGTTCTCATTGATCTGCACTGGCTGCCGGTTGATGCTCGCATCAAATTCAAAATTTGTTAACCACCTATAAAACCATTCATCGCTTCGCACCACTTTATTTAATTGATTTACTTGAAATCTACACCCCAGTCAGAGATCTCAGATCAGCTGACTCTTTGCGGTTGGTGCCACCTCATGGAAACTTTAATAAGGCATACGGGCAGAGAGCATTCTCTGTTTGTGCACCTGCTCTGTGGAATTCGCTGCCGCCAGTGATTCGCAACGCCAGATCTGTGGACTGTTTTAAACGTCTTTTAAAAACTCATCTTTTTAATCAGTTCTATTGGTGATTGAGTTTTTAGGATCATCTTCTGTATGGTTTTTAACTGGGACTTTTTAACTAGGACTTTTTAACTGGGACTTTTTAATTTATTCTACTGCTTTCATAATTTTTTTATCACCGTCTTTTGTTTTATTTCATTTTTTATAATGAATTAACTTTTTAAATTTTTATCACCGTCTTTTGTTTATTGTACGAGAATGGTACAGGTGCTGACAGTTTTGACATTGTTTATTTTCGTTTTTCTTTTATTGCTTTTGCTGGTTTTTAGTATTTGTTTGTTTCTTTTAAAATATGTAAATCGCACTGAGACGTATGTGTAGTGCGTGTAAGAAATAAATATTAAATTATTATTATTTATTGTCAAATCACCGGATTTTCTGCGCAAGACTTTTCCATAGCCGTTGGGCGCAAGAAGAGAAAGATATGCAACCATAAAGCGACGTATTGTCCATTGGCTGGTGCAGACTAAGTGCACCTTAAGAAGGGATCGAAGGGTATGACTAGGAGTGCGAATGAATAAGAGCTCTTTAAACAACATGGTGCGGTATTGTTTCAACCTTGACATTTTCAGAAATGGATCGCGTCGAAGGGTATGAACATGAGTGCGAATGAAGAAGACCTCTTTAAACAACATTATTGCTTCAACCTTGAAATTTATACATTTTACTCGATTCGATTGCGAACAGTAAGCAATGCAAGTTACTCAGGACTGGCTGAATATGATCTGATTTCTTGGTTTTTGATATCAGACGTGCGGCAGAGTTTTGAATCAACTGTAGGTTCTTAAATTGACCAATGGGTAAGCTGAGAGAAAACAAGCTGTTACAGTAATCCATTCTTGATGTCATGAAAGCATAAACTAGTTTTCAGTCGTCCTTTGCTCAAGAAGTTTGCATATTTTCGATTTCTCCAAAGAGCAAATGAAGCTGATTTAGACAAACCTGCGACATGAGCAGACATAGATGCTGACGCATCTAGAGGGACACCAAGATCACAAACAACAGGTGGTGAATGAACGCTGACACTGCCAACTTGTATATCACAGGGACGTGAACGACACTAAACTTGAGGAAAAACGTTTCACTTCCGTTTGTTGCTGCTATTAAGGGCAAACATGTTGTTGCATATTCAATGTTGAATCTCCTTTTCACAGTTCTCAATTTATATAATGGGTGCAGAGTCACGGGACACGAGAACAAGTGACATAAAGCTGGGAATCATAAGCGTAAAACATAGCATCTAAACCATGCGTTTTTATGGTATCCTCAAAGGGTGCAATATACAGACTGAAAAGCACAAGGCTAAGGACTGAAATCTGTAGAACACCAGAAGCAAGCAACTAAACATCCGACATCATCGACCAAACACATGCTGTCATTGTTTTCTGACGCTAAAATATAACTATATGAGATAATCCAATTAAGTACAGTACCATCAATTCCAAACCCACGTAGTCTGTGTATAAAGAATTCATGGTCGATCATGGTGTTTAGGGCTGCAGGAAGATCAAGAAGAATTAAAATGACATCACAACGCTCATCAAAGGCACCAAACACATCGTTGTGCACTCGAGCTAGTGCAGTTTCCGTGCGATGACCTCGATAGGCGACAGACATTAGCATAGAGGCCATTATTCCATAAATTTTCCGTTTTCCATTCAATGTCGAGAAACATGCTTGGTCGGGCACACCATGGAGCTAAAATTCCCTTCATTGGGCAAACAAAGTCTAAGTTCGAAGATAGCTGCACTCTGGAACCAATGACAGGAATGTTACTTTAGCCGATACATAACTATATTTCGTGAGCAGCGCAGCCAGCGGTAGAAGTGGGGCAAGAGACCAGACCAGATGTACGCAAGGTGTTATCGATTCTTTGAAACAAATATATATTCTGGCTTTCTGTCAATTAATAAGGGCGCCATTTCCATTTGACGTGATCAGTATATCCATTAGCTTTTTCCGATATTACCACTGTACAACTGACTCAAAAAATCTCCATGGATTTACAAATTTGACAGACGCTATAACATGACACATGCATAAAACCTTCCTTTCCTGATGATACGTCGTACCCTACTGAACCCAGAAAGCTTTGGCCTTTAAAGTGTAAAGTTTTTAGAAACAGAAAATGTGACATCACATGCCTTTAGGATCACACAATATTCGAGAGGGGTATATGTAATTTGACCCACCGTAATTATCTCGCTGTAAGGTATCAAAGTTTAAGGCCCATAAAAAGACTGCCTTAGGGTGACAAATTGCATTACAAATATGATTATTTTCGTCATTCAGATAATGACTCTATCGTGAATAGTGTACAACGTGTCCACGGGTCTGATACTTTTGAGCCACCAGGCAAAGGTGTTTAATTAATAAACAAGCAAAAATGAAGTGTAAGTATATACACACAACGGTGTTTATGAATGCCAACCAATTGTCAAATATACTTGTTTTACACAAAGGAGTAAGGTAAACAAGGCATTGATCGTATGTGATCGATGGGGCCCACCAATTCATGGAGGAGTCTCCGATGGTCTTCATCTGGTAATCAGACTACTACAAGACATGGGAATATCTGTCCATTGTACAGCTCTACAAGCAACAGAAGAAGAGGAACGCGAAGCCGAGGAACTTGGCGTAACACTTCATCTTCCAACAAAAACAGGCGCATTTAAATTTCGAGAGCCGCATCGTGATTGGTTGATGTACCATAACGTACACTATCCAAAGCTAGAAGAATTAGCAAATGTCAAATTCGTGTTTGGCTTCAGTCCGTTCACCTCAGAAGCTGCCTTTCAAATCACGTGCAAGGTGTTTCCAAAGGCGTCTTGTTATCTGATCAATCTCTTTGATAAAGATGACATAACGCCTTTAATTGTCGGCTGTAGTAAGGAGGAAGTGGAATTTCGAAAGCGAATCATGTCAGATGAATTTAAGAATGCAAAGTGTTCATTTTCAGTCGAAGAAAGAGTTTACGCAAGATATAAGCGACTTTATCCTGACTCTTTCCAAAAGCTGCTTTCTCCCACGGTTTTTGAGGAGTATTTATCCTCCTCAAGATCAGAAAAGCTACCAATTCTTGAACACGAAGCATTCCAAATTTTATCCATCGTCCAAGAATACGAATTTGAAGATCCAAAGAAACTCGATGTCATCATTAGTGCCATTAACACAGTCGCTGAAAATCTTGACCAGTTTGACGAAACACCACCGGCGTGGAAAATTATAGGAATACCACCAAGTAAAGAGGAAGAAATCGTGGAAAAGTTGCAGAGAAGCCCTGCATTGAAGATCACGCCTACGTACGTGACAACTACTGAAGAATTTAATCGCGAACTGTTCTCTTCTCATCTGTGCTAATTCCGCCTTCATCAATTCAACGAGTTATGCAAATCTCACTCTTGCAGCTATGTGCGCAGCGATACCCATTGTCTATCCTCGAAGATCCCACAGTAAGGAGATAGTAAATACACACTTTGGTATCATCGAAGCACAAGAATGTGCCATAGACATGGACAGAGATCCGGCAGAGATTGCCAAACGAATAACGTCCGTCAAAAGGAAAAATCAAACGGCATTGCAACGTGCGACAAAGATAAGACAGCATATCATAGAACAGGTTGCAGGAGATCTAAAAGTTGCTAATGAAGCTTTCATTACAACTTTAACCACCGACATGCAAGACGCCTCCACTGAAAAGAATGAAACCATGAGGGAAGAAAGGATTACTGTGAGCAAAAAGGTACGCATATAGGACACAGCCTTTTGAGTGCATTAGTAAATAAATGAGCTTGTGTGATATGAGCGTGCATATATTTGTCTAAATTTTAAATTAGATGAAATATTACAGGCAAAGGAGAGGGACGGAGAAAATACATGTAGAAAGAAAGACTTATCGAATGATTGTACATTCAAAGATATTTGGAAATGCAGGAAAATGCGACGTTAAAAGAGAATATTACAGACAATGAGAGTATAGTATGACAGTCACCATCACGTTGATGTGAATATATTCTCGTCCGAGCAGATCTTGTGTCGTCAACGGTAGAACACGTAACAGAAACAGCAGGCAATACAGAAAGTATTCCTAGTACGTCTGGATATCAAGAAAAGAAATGTGAGATTATGAGGGCGACATGCACCCTGCAATCTTCAGACAGAAGTGAAAGGATTCTTAGCTTTACACTTTCATATGTTTGTGCGTACCTTTCTATATGCAGGTAGAAAACATTTGTTTTAGTGGTGACACTTAAAAACCAACTCAGAGCGCTTGTTTAACAGCATAGATTTGCAAGCATTGAAAATGTGTACTTTTTTCTGATATCAAAACATTACATTACTTGATAAGTTAGAAACCTGATATTATTTATTTTAACTTGAAGCGATTTACAAGTTCGCTGTCAGTCTGAGTTTGCACGATGCATTAAAGTTCAAACACATACTATTACTTATATATATATATATATATATATATATATATATATATATATATATATATATATATATAATATATATATATATATATATATATATATATTAACATGCATATATATAATAGACATGCATATTTTTACGGGCTGTTGTGCCTGTTATTTCATTTTAAAGTAAGTTAAACTAAGTTTCACGTCTCTCCCAAGTGCAAGGCGAAGAGAGTCAAGTTGATGACCAGAAGTCAAGCACGACTGACGGAAGAACCAAAGAAGAAATGAAAGAGGATAAACTATATACAGGTACACCCCAAATTATAATGCTGTCTAAAAAATAGTCATTTTGAACAACATTATAACTTTAACTTTTCTGTTTTAAAATTTTGTCTGCTGTTTTTCAAGCATCATAATAAACTGCTTCAGTGTGAAGATATTTAAGATGCATATCTTTCTTAAAGAGAAAATGTTTTAATTCTACAAAACAACACAGTCATAACGTTTTGCAGTTAGCATTACTTGCTAACTTCCGTTACTTTTGTACCTTCACGATAATGACATTGTTCAAATCTCATAGGTTAATATCTGAGCCTAGTATTTTCATGAGCGAATGACGACTATTCTTTTGTTAGCATAAGTACCGGATAGCAGTATATGTAATTCATTTTATTGTACAGGAAAAGAAAGAAGGCACACAGGCGATGGAAAAAATGATGGCGTATCATCCGGTAATATAAAAGCAAGTACTGGACGAAAACGACGGCAAGGTGAGAGAGAGAGAGAGAGAGAGAGAGAGGAGAGAGAGAGAGAGAGTGTGTGTGTGTGTGTGTGTGTGTGTGTGAGAGAGAGTATTTGTGTTTCAGTCTGCCATACATAGACTTCAAACCAAAACTAAAAGATGCACTATTTTCACAGGTGAGTTTTGGACTTCTTCAGATGGTGCAAACAATGAGGGATACAATTCGTCTACACTTAAAAATAAAAAACAATCAAGCAGTGATCATTACGTAAAGAAAGGAAGGAAAGACACAGAATATAATACCGGTAAATATGCTATGCTAAATGCTTTTCCGTAAATCGTGGAACGCCTGCAGAAAATCGGATTATTTCAACTTTAAAGTTTGTATACATAATATGTAAATGCGCGCATTATTCACACTTCTTTCATTCTATTTTTTCATTAAAATTTGTTGAAAGTCTCGAGGGTGTAAAGTTTTTTTGCTGAAAATCAGCTTTCAATACATTTCTTCTTTAGTCGCTGTTAACAATCCGTGACAAATTGCGTCCACCCCTTCTGATGTCGTGATTCTTAATATATCGTATTCTAAGACACTTGTTTTGACATTTTCCATTTGAAATGTCGATGACCTATATTTGCGCTACAAAGGGGGAGTTTTGCCAGTGCAAACATGTGCCAATCATCTGGGTACCATCGAAGAATAACGATATACATGCAACATAATATATTGTGTAGAGTAACATAATCGTTCAGATTACATTAAATGCAGTGAAATAAAGTCATACCTATATTTACGTCCATGAATAGAAATTTCTTGTTAATTGTTTTTTTCCAATATCAATTATAATCGCAGTCTATTCTCTGATTTGGTGAATGCTCTGATCACATCGGTTGTTTCTTAAAATGCGTAAGCTAACTGCAGAGACAATTTCAAATTCACAAATTGGTCGCAACAAGGAACCTTTCTAGTCAGATGCTGTTCAGATCTTGCAAAGTTTAGTAACACAAGCGAACTATCTCCTAGAAAGTCAAACGCTGTGATTTACAGCAATTCTGACTGACATATTTCAATGGTTGAGTCTATGTTTCTGTCATAAACATGGAATATTTTCAACAGGCAAACAAGATGTCAAGAAAAGACGGTCAAGAGATTCTCCTTTTTACCGCCTTTGGTTAAAGAAAAACAAGAGAAGGCGCTTACCATGTAAGTAAATAACATTATGCTAGTGTCATTTGAAATATAACTAAACAACAACAAACAGTCCTATTGAGACAAATGGAATACACTGAACACAACTTAATGAATATGTCGACTTTCAGATAATCATATATGTGAATTCAAAGTGCCAAATTTAATGAAGAAATTTCATCCAATAAAAACAAGGTAGGACGGATCTCTTGACTGTATTAAATCTATTAGTGAGAAAAACAAATGATTGGTAGTTCGACAATGTTTTATCATTACTTTCAGTGTAGAAGCCCTTTAAACTGAATGGCTGAATTGCCCACGTTGTTTTAATTCGATATATTTCATTTTGATACAGGCAGTAGCTGTAAGTACCTATTAAATAAATGAGTGCGTGAAAGATAAGTTCGAGATATCTCTTGTTTGCCGTTTCAGGCCAGATAGAAATAAAAGTTAGACCAGACGGTGTTATTCCGCAGGAAGGGAAAACTGTGAGGGAAGTTACTACTGCCTTCTACTCCAACAAACAAACAAAAGAAAACGCTGTACTGGTTGGGAAACAACTAGACCAACGCCATAAACATATGGCGTTACATGATACACGTAAAGGAAGCATTTCCTATATCATGGATTGCCAGTCATCGGAAGCCCTGGAGTCTTTGATGGGTGACTATTCAAGTAGAAGTCTTCACAGGATGGTGAAGAGTACATTCCTCTCTGAGAGTCTGCTGGATGAAATCGGAGCTCTCTACCTGTCCCTAGGAGCATCGATAGACTATGAAGAGTATCTGCTATGTAAGGAGGAATTGGCAGATATCGAAGGTATGTTCAACAGTATGGATTCGTATGGCTTGGTTGTCAAACGAGTAAAACTATCCCTGTTGTACTTGAAGGCTGTACTCGAGAGACGGGTCACTTTCTTTCTCCACCTTTGTGCATGAGGCTTTTTGAAATGTTGTCGTAGAATTAGATATGTGGATGAGCGTTTATGTTAAAATGTTCTAGTTCGTATTTTATAGATTATGTATTGCATTATGTGCAGATGCGTCGATAGAAATATTATAATTTTTTATATATTTTATAATAAATATTGTTATAGAATATTTTTTTCATATTATAGAAAACTTCAAAGAAATATTCTGAAATAATCGATCTACCTCTTAAATATTGACCGAGATGATGTGCCTCAATTTCTTTTGGCATTGAAAATGCACTATAGACCAGACTCAATACGATTTATGGCAACGAGTTAAGATTATTAATGGTGATCAATTAAAAATTATCTATAATAAATTTGTCGTCGATTCTTATTGTTCATTGTAGGATCTTACCCCTGTTCTACTGCAAAGACTCATCTCTGATATTACAAAAAGACCAGTAGTTGGGTAATGTCAAAATATATGACTATGACATTACAATCCTCCTGTTAAACTTGGCATTTTAAGGGGTTCATCATTAAACAACATGGTTTTAATGTTGTCATTAAATTGGCTATAATTTACTATTATCATTTATTTCTGTATTCAGGTGAACACATACACCAACTGTCTATTGAAGCCATCAAAGAGATAAATGAGAAAATCAAATCCGATATTCTGAGAAAAAAAGGCCGCTGTCACCATAGAGCGGGCCAGGACAAGAGAAAAAGCTAGAGACAGAGATATTCTAAGAGGAATGTCAGAGAAACAAGAGAAAGGTAGAACATCTGAAATTCATGAAGTTGCGAATGACTGGATTCAAATAAAGACAGAATTACAACTTAATACCAATCACGGATTGGTTTTTGATCAGGTAGAGTTCGTCAAAGATACTAGGGCCATAATCGATGAAGAAGAAATTGCCTTAGCAACAAAACAAGAATTAATGATGGCTTTCCAGAAGTTCCCGCCTCTATGTCCAAGAAAGTCTGGCAAGCCTCACCAAACGCTGGTGATAGAGGGCGATGTACTCGTTGGTTATGTAACGAACATCGTTCATGACTATGCCATTCCTACCAAAGGGACAAACAACATAATAGAGCGATTCAGAAATTTGATAAGGGAAAGGTCAAGGAAAACGACTGCTAAAGAGAGTTTGACTTCAAATTATAAGAATCTAAAGGAGCGTATCCAGGCAGTGTTGATGACGGTGACATTCCTGAAGAACAGAAGGAAGTCTATCATCAGTTGAGGCAGGTCCAAAGAGGTATGGAGATACATGATACAGTTTATATATTTGAGCAGTTAGAACATGTGTACCTCGCTTTATTCCTTCACTGTGGAAAAACTAAAAACATACTATCGAGATGTATCAAAGAGAATTTGGCACAAAAATTACCGGTAATGGGGTCATGACGCCTCTTGCTGTTACAATCCCATTGGTTTTCAGTTTATCATAAATACATTGACATTTCCTTGGTATCTGGTAAGTTGAGTCAAACAGTTTATTTAATCTTAACCACAAAGCAAATCGGTTTGTTCTATACAATATGTAAATGCTGATAATCTTTGTATAATTTTAATATATTTCAATGTGCTTAATGCACGTAAAACCCAACAAAATGTTAATTAGGCTATTTCTAAACATTTATAGTGATACAATTGCTTCGTGTAAACTCAGTGCTCTATCATACTTTATCTGTTTATCCACATTCTGAAATAGGTCTTTGAAACAAAACAGAGGTTTTGAATTGAATTTAAATAGATAAGTTCAGATGAACCGACTGGGCAGTTTTCAAATTGTTACATCAGAAAAACCGGAGATGTCAAGCATTCTTTTTAAAAATGTAATTTACTGGAAGAAATAAAACTTATCACTAAGTCAAGGGACACAGTACACACTGTAAAAGTTTACAGGCTAATAATCTCAGCTGGGATGGCATAAAGGACTCGAGATAAGTCAGACAGACTGATGACTGAGAGGTTCTTTGGCTTGTAGGCTTGAGGTTGATCCCTTCAAATATCACAGGATAAATTCTTCGTGAGAGTCAAAGTATTGAACAGTCTTGAATCACTGCTGAAGCGATCTTCAACTCTAACTGAAAAACAGTGATGCCCCTATATGTATTGAATAATTAGATCGAGAGAATATAAGAACAATATAGAATTTCTATTGATATGTTAATTAAATATCTAAAAATATCTTCAGTTAAAGTCAATATTACTAATTTAATTGAAGGGTTCAGGGGGAAATGACTTTAAGAATATTCTTCACTTAAACTAAGACCTTGGATTGTGGAAAATGACCTACATAACAAAGAGAATTTGGCACAAAAATTACCGGTAATGGGGTCATGACGCCTCTTGCTGTTACAATCCCATTGGTTTTCAGTTTATCATAAATACATTGACATTTCCTTGGCATCTGGTGAGTTGAGTCAAACAGTTTATTTAATCGTAACCACAAAGCAAATCGGTTTGTTCTATACAATATGTAAATGCTGATAATCTTTGTATATATTTTAATATATTTCAATATATTTCTTGTGTTCAAAGAGAAGTGCTCTTTGAACACAACACTGCATGAAAACGCAATAATACAGATAAATCCAAATTAATCAGTTGCCTGTATTATAGAATAATACACGTGAATACACATGAATCCACATGAATATAGGCTTACGGAATACAAACTATGTATTCGTGACTGTATTCATCTGTATATGCCACTCTTCAGCTAAAATAATTGGCAATAATCCATGCTAATACAGTAAGTATTATAGTGTTTTATGCAGTGCAAGTGGTATTCAAAAGTGTGAACAAACAACAGACTCTAAATACGAAGGAGACAGCACGCTGTAATCCAATTGTCTCTGCCCTTGAAATGTCTGATGTCAAGGTTTAACTCCTGTAACATTAAAGTTGATCATAAAAATCTGTTATGTTTGCCTTTTAATTTCTGCAGAAAATCAACAGTGATGTGATCAACATAAACCACTATATTCTGATTGAAGAAGTAACATTAGCCTAAAAATGATGTAAAGCTACTATCAAAGACAAACACTTTTTAGATTGTAGAGTACTTGTTCTGCTATATTTTAAACTTGAGTTGAAAAAAGAAGACAGGATGATCTTTCCTACGGATATCCTGTTGCAATAAAACAGCACCAGCACCCATATCTCTAACATCTACAGCTAATTTGAATGCCAAATTGAAATCTGGTGCAAACAAGACTTGAGCACTTTTAAGTATGGCTTTAAGTCTATCAAATGCCTGTTGTCATTGTTCTGAGCAAATAAACTTTATAACTTTTTAAAGTAAGTTATTCTAAAGGTCAGTAATGGTGGAGAAACTTTGACAAAATTTCCTTTTGTAGCCCACCATAAAGAGAAAGCGTATCAGTTGTCTCTTGCAATTTTATATTGGAAAACTAGTATCGGCACTGATTTTTGCATTGACAGGTTTTACCTCATCCTCTCCTACAATTTTTCCAAGGTAGGTCACCCTTGCCCAACAAAACTCATATTAGGCGACGTTAGGTCTACATTGCTTTGCTCAGTGCTCTAAAACAATTTCCGCGTGACTTTGATGTGTTCCTCTCACGTGTCGTTGTGAAGGACAGCGTCATCGATGTAAGCTTTACGTCCTTTTAATCCGGATGTGAGGTTGTTTATCATTCGTTGAAAAGTTTTGGGCGAATTCTTCATTCTAAATGGTATTACCTTGTACTGGAACAATCTGCCTATTGTAACAAAGGCGAATATATTTCACGAGCACGATCAGTCAGAGGGACTTGCAAAAATCCCTTTAGTAGATCAAATTTTGTCACATACTTGCCTTTTCGGACTCGATCGATAAAGTCATCAATCCTAAGGACAGGGAAAGTGTTTGTCTTTGTGAGACTTCATTTTACTGTAGTCAGTACACATACATGAGGTAGCTTTGCACTAGTTTTTGGCACAAGTATGTATAGCAAACTCCAGTTACTGTTACTAGGTCAAATAAAGTCGTTGATCAGTAAGTACTTTGTAGAGTTCAAAGGCAGACTCAGACACATGTTCTTTTAAAGCTCTTTCTCAAATTTGCCAAAATTAATTAAATGTTTCAAAATATTGTACCGAATTTCCTCCTGTGCTTAAGACCTGAACTTCTACCTGAGGAAATTGGCCAATTTAATTAGGTTATCCTTTCTGAGAGAAGCAAATGTGTTCTGATCATGGTCCTCCATAAATTCGTATGGCTTTAATTCTGCCACAATGAAAACTTGCTGACTTCAAAATGTACAGTAATTTGGCAAAAGCTGGCTAGATAGTGTCGAGTGCTCTCTCCGGACGAGCCCCTTATTTCCTTTACGTCAGAAAATCTCTCTGGTCCGTGATTTTTTGAGTACAATTTACAAAAAATTTACAACAAAGTTGTGTAATAAATACAAAGTGTTATGTTTACAGGCTACTTGTCTCAGCTGGGACGACACAACGCTCCAGAGTTGAGTCAGACAGTCTTATGATTGAGAAGTCCATTGGCTTGCAGGCTTGAGGTTTCTCCGCGCAAAGCTCACAGAATAAATCCAACATGAGAGTAAAGGTCTTTCAGTAAACTCTGTGACGTGATCCCGAACAGTCCGTCTAAACATCTGTACCGCCCCTTATTTATACTTAAGGGAGAGACACACTTTAGATGATACTTATTTTAAACTCACTTTTTCTCAATAAATTTCACTTTTAGACCCCACAAATTATATATTTTCTGTTAGCCCTATATCTCAACATTATGAAAAATATGTTTATTTTCCGAAATCACAGTGTTTGTGACCATTTGTCTCAAAAAATATGCGTTTTTGAGTTTTATACCTAAAAAAAATAGTTGTTACAGGACTATGGCGACTTGAGATATTTTAACAGAAATCAACAATAGAGTAGTCTGGGGAAAAAACCGTGTCCAGATTTTTTCTATTCCCTTTTGTTTCAGCACAATAAGGTGTGAAAGTAACAACTCTGGGTTTTTGAATAAATTACGGGTTTCATTCACTTCAGCAAGAATTTCTCTTGTTCTATCAATTTTACCGAAAATCTGGGACACGTTTTTTCCCCAGACTACTCCATTGTTGATTTCTGTTAAAAGATGTCAAGTCGCCATAGTCCTGTAACACCTAATTTTTTTGGGTAAAAAAACTCAAAAACGCATATTTTTGAGAGAAATGGTCACAAACACTGTGATTTCGGAAAATAAACATATTTTTCATAATGTTGAGATATAGGGCTAACAGAAAATATATAATTTGTGGTGTCTAAAAGTGAAATTTATTGTGAAAAAGTGAGTTTAAAATAAGTATCATCTAACGTGTGACAAGAACAACGTGTAACTTTATTGCTTTTCTAAAAATATCTTTACTTTTAGTAAACACGACTAATTTAATTCAAGGACATGGAGGCGAATGACCGTAAATAGTCTTAAGAATATTCGGGACTGATTAAACTCAGGTCATAGGTGGGAGAAATGACCTACAGAACACTATATTCTAAGAAATCGTTACTTTCATGTCAAAAAACCACTTTTTAATGAACTGTTGACCATTCAGCTAATTTGGATTTTTGTGTTACAGGTAAACCACTGTACAACACTGCTATGGTTTTATTGTCAAGCGATGGCAAGGGATTATCAGTCTTTGCGCCAAAGGGCTTGACAATAAACCAGAATGAACATGTAGTTGTCTGTGACCATGGACCTGATGACCAGCCTGGCAGTGTGAAGACAGTAACAGCAGACACTGCACAGATTCTAACATCTGTCACAGTTCATGGCTTACCAAAGATATTTACACCACAAGACACAGCAATGGCAGACAATGGTGACTATTACACAGCTGATGTAGACAACAAATGCATTGTAGTGAGTGATGCAAAGAGTAGAGTGAAAAAAGAAATAGCAATGGGTAAACTGGAACATCCCACTGGTGTATTTGTTGACAAAGACAGAAATGTTTTCATAGCAGACTATAATGCACAATGTGTAATCAAATGTAATGGAATGGGGATATTATTTCAAGTCGAGATCTCAGTCAGCCCTTCTCTTTGACCATAATAGCAAAAATCAACTCATCGTGTCATGTCAGGGTGATGAAAATTGTATCTATGTTTTGGACAGTAATCTTGAAATATTGAATAATTTTGGAAGTGATCACTTAGATTACCCATGGGGAGTTACAGTTGACAATGCAGACAATATCTATGTGGCAGATAATTGGAAGATAGTGAAATTTGATAGACAGGGTGAATACCGGAAACTGTTACTGTAGATGGAATCCCCTATTACATTGCAGTGTTTACAGACGGTAGAATAGTTTATTCAGATGACAGTGGCACTGTCAAGGTCATTTACAAGAAAAGAATCTGAGAAGACAGTAAATTCAAAAACTGCAGCTAAAACTGTACAACCTACAAACACATCATCACCAAAATGACACAATTGTCCTCATTCCTCATCGAAACGATATTGTTCAAAAAAAGGTTTGGGTTAGAATTTCGCGATTGATGTCAGGAAATTATTCCAAGTGAAAATGAAGCCCTTGTAGGAAGTTGCTGATTTTTAAGAGTGAATTACTTTGTAAAATGTTAAGAAATTGTAATCCAGTTTGTTTTGCTGTAATTATTTGTCATTACCAATGTAAATTATTCAATTTTCCCAAGAAAAGGTTCACATTTTCTGGGCAAAGTTCGGGTTAGAATATCTTATCTTTATGTACGAAATTCAAAAATGTTGGAATTAAAGTCATTGGTTGACATTTTGTTTAATATTTATTTTGAAAATGTAAAGAAATTATATTATACTTTGTATTGAAGCAATTGATTGACTTGAAGAGTTTCAATAATTTTTATGTAAAATATTTAACATTTATGGATCATATTTGGAGAAGAATTTCTTTTCTTGATGTAAGAAAATTAAAATCATCTAAATGAAACTAAGCTTAAAATTCTGTATAGCTTTCTAAGTCAACATTTTGTAAATTATTATTCAGTTAGTGTTGATGCCACAGAAATTACAAACAATTCACTTGTCTGAGAAATCAAGATTGGTGATATTTTCATATTTTTAGAGTATGTAATCAATAGTTCTGTACAACAGTGCAATAGTTGTTTTATTCACTGTAAAATATTCATCAAAGCATCGCTGTGAAATCTTCTCATATATGTTTCGATTTCAGAAAGAAACTCATCAGATCTTTTCTTCACAATGTACAACTCCTGTGGTATCATCTTGGTCAGGATAATTTTTTCCAATTGCTTGTAAAACGTCAAATTTATAACATTCCATGACTACATCCACAGATGACTTCTGCTGGCAATCCGTCAGATGTTGTTTTGACTTTAGGCTAACACTTCAATTATTTAGTAGCTTCCACCATAGACAAAGTAGTCGTGAGAAATCTCTCCGTTCTAATTTGCATATTTTGTGAAACCATTGATGTAATATTACTGATGAAGAAACTGGTAATGGATTTGAGGACGTTTATAATTGTTTCAGGTTTTTGATAATTTTCTCTTTTTTATGAGATGTACAACGGACTTACTGACATTACTGTAAAACTTTATGCCAGTAAATTGGCCCATGATAGGTGGCGCTCTTGCAATTTCTTCTGTCAGGCTGGTCAGGTGGTTTTATATTAGCTTTTGGGCTAAAGTGCACTTAACTTATTACAGCTAGCTATGTTCATTGTTTTGAACACAGTATATGCATTCGATATTAAAATTCACTGATACATTCAAGAACTAACATTTGTTATTACGTGTGTACCCGATACCCTAAAAAAATTTTTTATACCTGAATTTTGCTGTATATGAATATTTAGGTGGTTTTTGATGTACTATTTAATTTCTCAGCCGTTATTCGTATATGTAATGCCATTTTGACAGTATTTCTGGTCAATCTATTATAGATATAGATATTTGCAGACGATGGTGTTTTGTATGATTAGTTTAATCAACTAAAAAAAGTATTCAGAAATGTCCAAATATAACTATTCTGTCAAACAAATGTTCTATATCAGAATATTGTAATTTTTTGACTTGCATGTATTTTCTTTGCTGTTTGTAAATGATTTGGTGAACTGTTATCAATCGTGTTAAGACATATTCTTAATCATGCTATACTATGTTTTCACCGATATCTGTTAGTCATTGGTAATGCCTCACAAGTCAAACGCAATTTTCTATTCGCAGTATTACTCGTGACTTCAGAATTTGGTTAGGTACTTAATTTGAAAACTTAACAACAGTCAGCTGTTTACAATAGTCAGATATTTCAGAGCTATATCTCCTTGATTATGATGTGCTATTATATCTGCATGGAATTGAACTCCTTACTATGCTTCTGTAAGAACAGTACGTCATATATTAGATATTCAGATCAGCGATCGATACTCATAGAAACATTTTAGTTTCTGTCAGTATCGATTGTTATCTGATTATTCTTCCTGTTTAGAGGTTCATGTTCATGTGTTAGCGTTGTTTTACCCAATTTGTACATTTTAGCGTTTTGAAAATGCTATTTTATATACACTCGCAAGATTTCTATTGTAAAGTCTGCTAGTAGCGCATGCAGATTAGTTTATTGTATTCCAATGAAGTAACAAAAGATTGAAGCAAAATCAATTTGTGGCAATGTTCCTGTGGTTTTGTATTTATCGTGATAAATGTTATATAGGTGACCGAATTTTATACCACAACACTGACAGAAGAAAGGTCTAGATTACTTCGCCCTTTAAAGCCAGATTGTATGTCTTCCCAATAGAAAAATGTATGTATGTATGTATGTATGTATGTATGTATGTATGTATGTATGTATGTATGTATGTATGTATGTATGTATGTATGTATGTATGTATGTATCTTTAAGCTTATATGAAAGTTGACCACTGGTGCAAGCACACGTGTGTTTTCAAGGTCTAGTTCTTGCATTAGCACGTTATCATTTTCTTTGTTTTCAGACCAAGAGTTTCACTAGCGATATTCTTAATCAACAATAAACTTGCGAGAGACTATAGAACTTGGACCTCGTAGAAACAATGCCGCAAGGGGGGACTGGTCACTTGTGTGTGAACATATGTCAATACACAGTCCTTACACACAGTTGAGGGACTTGGCCAACAATAATAAAGCACAAATGTGTGTTTGTTTGATTGATTGGGTTTTTTTTGGTCCATTTGTTTATTTGTGAGTTTGGCCATTATTTGTTTATTCTGTAAACATGTACATTAGGTTCACAAACCACAGTCAACGCGATTTAGATATATCTGAATGTCTTACTAGTGTCGATCTATTCATTAGATGCAACATTGTCAGTCGTTACTCACAGCTCCGCGTTACAGTAAGCTTGTCTGTACATCCAAATCCTTTATCATGTTTTTGGCAGTCCGGTATTGTGTGTTAGTTTATCAATCAAAATAAACAATCAAAGTTGATGTAAAATAGGACCACTGCAAACGAAAAGAGTCGCGATAGAAGATATTCAAAATGTCTAGTGGAAGAGTTGGATAGAGCTTTATGATATAGGCTGACGAATCCCGTGTAAACAATAGTATTGCAACACATGAATAAATATCAATTAAGAGAATCTTCTTATATATCCATGTTTAGTACTCGCAGTACTCATCATCGAATTCCTGGAACCCACAAAGACCTAAGATAAAACAAACTTGACTTGTATTCCAGCACGTGAATAATGAGTAAATGTATTATCATTATCGCATTTGACGTTTGCAAAATTGAAATATTGATTATCAGTTTTATATGTCAGCGGTCACATCCAAACCAACAGGTTTGAAAGAGCAGACGCTAAACCTTGTCGCGTTTTACGGAATATCGTAACGCTATCAGCCAAGATTGACTTACCAGTTGAAATGCGAGGTGATGAGCGAGGTGTCAAAGTCAAAATCGACTTGTCACAACGTCGTCCAGTGTCTTAAGGTCTATGACGTCTAAGGTGAAATGCAAATTAGTGCAGACGTTATAATTGGTCAGAGATCAAACAGAGACAGTCGCGTTTAACTCAAGTCATCTGCTCAATCAAAAACTCTATTTTCCCCCACAGTGTTAACACAGTGATGGCGGCCATTTTGAATTTCAAATATCGAGAAATCTTAGGTAATTTGTCTCTCCAGTACCAAATTTTACACGGTGACCCCTACTTTGTATTCTTGATTTGCAAGGAGAATGGTCGAATGGTTCATCGAGGAAAGTTTGGGCAAAGGGTTAAAATCTGTAACTGTCAAGGCGCATACTACCTTAAAGGAGTCAAACTGAATACGCGTCTTGAGAGTCTTCGTCTGGTGAGGGACTCCTACCGTCGTAGATTTTCAGATTCTACAAGTGGTTTCAACATCCTTTGAGTAAATGAAAATATTCATCGTCTTATATTTGTGAAATCGAAAGTTATTTTTTCCCGATTGAGTTAACGCAGAGATGGCGGCTATTCTTAATTTCAAATATTGGCTAACCTATGTATCATTTTGTATGATGTCGGTTATTTCATAGATTAAAAAGCGCGACCTGCTAGGTCGAGACGCAAAATAATATCCCTCTGCTACGTGTGCGATACTATAACAGAACACCATGACCATGAGGTTCTGTTATTATTACATATGTTTTATCTTTTATTAGCATCATTAATTGAGAGAATCGAAGATTAGTCGCGCGTACTACTTGTCTATCAAAGCTTCAGCTCGACCCTGCGAAGTTATAAAACATTGATACCATTGCAATGAGGCATCGAATCAGCTTTCACTTTCCATTGATCATCGGTGCCACACCCTCTATTTTGATTGGCTCAACTTTGTTTACTTTTTTTATCAAGGATGACGTCAGAGAGCTCGAACTCTGCTTGTGATCGCAAACACATACGTACGTAGCAACTTGCCATAGATAGTCAAACGAAGAGAACTTTGAAAATGGAACGCTTTTGAGCTTGAAATTCTTCTAACTGATCGATACAAATAACAGTTCAACGATTTTTATGGAAATTTTAAGAGTAAGTTACGGCAAACGTAACTTGTCGAACGATCAAATTTCAGTGTTCACCGTGGCACACAAGCGCTCAATGTTTAGCATGTAAGTCACACAAGCACAGAGTAAATTTAAACTTCACATCAAAAATGACTTTCTTAATATTCTTAAGGATTGAAAACAGGGAGAAAACTAGTGGCAAAACGTCTCTGAAAATATTAACTGTATAATTGGCTCCGCTGCGCCCACAGTTACGTGCGGTTCTATACATGATAACCGACGTGGCCACATGGCCACGGCGGCCACCGTGTATCGAACCACACGTAACTGTGGCTACGCCGACATCGCCCATTGCGAATGCTTTTACTTCGCTGACGACAAACTGCTCTCCGGATAATAAAATCATCCTCACACTACGATAAGTACTGACACTTTTCTTTTTCGTAGTTTTTTATCGGTAATATCATCCACTTTACAAAAAAAAATACTTCTGGGTCGAAAATGTTAAATACAAATTAACATAAAGGAATGGCATAATGTTTTTGGTATTGCACTGCAGTGCAAATACCGAGAGTACGTGCGCGCTTCGATGCAAGTAAACTGTGGTACATATGTAATAAAGCACAGTTTTCACCTAAATTAATTTTCAACAATGTAAATACTTGATAATACAACTCGAGCAGGGGGTTCATGAGAGGGTAGTTGATATTTATTAAAAAAAAAAATAAAACAAGGTACAACGTTAGCGGTAAAATGTTGTTTTTCAAATTTGTGCCTCAAAGGTTTTGTTTATTCTTTCATGTGTTATTTATTTTATGAAATCGAACAAAATCAGCTTTGCCAAGGCCTATGTGTCAACAACCTGGTCACAGCATATACTATATTCATAGGTAGAGTCGCCAATGTAAAACGCTCCATTTTCAGATAGGCATACCTAAACTTCATGTCAAATGACTTCAAAGAACTGGGACGTGATTGTGAACGATGCTGTATCAAAAAATTGAAAACCGACGAATATCCAGTACAGGATTGCAGTTGCTACTTTCAGTTGATTCACTTGCAAAGGTCTTATCACTGTTGCTGATCTAGCAGGACTGTCTCTGGCGACTTCTTTACAGCGCGCTTTCGACGCCTTGTTTCTCTACTGTACTTGTGAGTGTTTAACAAACGTCGCCAGTGTACCAGGTTACAACCTGCAGTGATATGCACGCCGAAACTGGAGATAAGTATTTCAGTTTCTCGGTCTTGTCAATGTGAGCGCATCGTGCAACATAAGGAGCGGTCATATTGTTGCAGAGATTGTCATGTGTAATTCCTTTTGAGAAACCCAACAAGAAAAGAGCCATTTTAATAACAATTTTATTCATATTGTAATGTTGCAACTCAAGTATAGATTATTCATCGGAGGACAATCTACCGACTTCGGTGCACATCGTTCGCAGACACTATACATGAATAATGAATTAATAAGCAAGGTGTAGTCAGGTCAGCATAGAAATTGTATATTTCGTAGTATTTATAAAGAAAGACCTTTATATTAAAATAAATTGTGTATCTGACGTCAATAGATCATTGTCCTTCCATTAGCGTTTGATAATGACACACAGACATATTAAACTTTTTACAGAAAGTGTGTTCTAGACACAATTGTGAGATGACCGTGCGTCGGTGACCCTGAACAACTACAACTGCACAACCTCATGGCGCCACACTAAAACATTAAAAGGACGTGCTTACTTCACTCTTGAAAGCAGTTTTGTATTACAAATAAAAATGTGGGTCTATGAATGTGCTAAATATATTATCTGCCAGAAGTTATCTCTCGTCATTGATGACGTCACATGAGTGAGTAATTTTGAGAGATTATGTAAATTGCGTATGTATGTATGTATGTATATATGTATGTATGTATGTATGTATATATGTATGTATGTATGTATGTATGTATGTATGTGTACGTATTCTCTGTCTTTCGAATTTAATCTGAAGACCAGAAAACAAACTTTCTACCCCCTTCTTAATCCCCCGCGCTTGCAATATTGGATGTGAATGGCTAGTTAGCACTGTATTGATGATTTTTACATCCAAAAATGAATCCATCATGAAGGTAGGGTCGTTAAGTATATTGCCTATGCAGTTTCTGATCTGACGTTCAAATGTCTGTCTTTGCATTGTAACGTACACACTGATCTCTGCCGAATAAACTCAGCGTCCATCGGTTACCAATCGCACAGTGCCATCACTTTGTTTCGTAACACTTTTCATTTGCTGCCTTCTTATAGTCTGGAGTGTCGGAACACGCCTTTTTGACGTCTATGAAAACCTGGAATGCAAGGAATGGCAAACGTTGATGATAATGCCTCTGGTTTGCCATACTCCTACTACTGAGGGACAAAACCATGAACAGTTTCCTATTTGCAAATTAATAAAAAAACAGTTGTTAAATTGCTATCAAATTATAATGTACTAGAGACCAGTAACATCAACCAGTGATCTCCCTTGTAGGATAAAACTGCCTTTACTCAAATCGGAAAAGCCATAAAGAACGGGACGATTGCTCGACACAAGTGAACCGCTCATATTTAGCAGTGAAAAAAAAAAACATTTACCTCGCTGCTTTTAGCCATGCCTTCAAGTTCAATGACGAGTTTGGAAAAGGACGGTCGCTCGGTTTTGTTTTCCGACCAGCACCTCGTCATGACAGAGTACCTGTCGGTGAAGGTAAGGTCAATGTCATGAAAATTTCAATGTCTGGTTATCGCTCTTTCGCTGATATGAGACCACATTTTCGAAATATTTATGTCCATGGCCATATGTGCAAAACACAATCTGTGTGCCTTATCAAATTACATTGGGTATTTACGTGGCAATTGCCTGCATTTGACCGCAAAAAAACATAGGTTCCAGTTCAGCAAAAGTGAGGAATTCCTCATGGAGTTTCAGTTCAGTAACGTTCGTTTAAGAAAATATTAAATCAGTACAAAAACATATAGACCGGTTTTTCACATTCACAGTTATTTAATGATTTAGTGCCAGTGATTTATCAACAAAATTTCAAATTGGCTTCTGTTTTTTGTAGCTTTCACTGTGTGATTATACATCACGAGAACTGCCACTTTTCATCTATGCAAGGCTAATCCATTCAAGTGTTTATAACTTATTGTAGTGAATATTATATTCACACTGCAATAAACTATTGTCTGTTCACCAGCCCAACAAAGGCGTACAGTACATTAGATAGAGGTAGCTTTGTTTGTCATGACTTACAGTTTAGCGTCACAGTAAGCTGGTCTCTTCATTCGAAATCCCTTTGAAATGAACTCCCTCACTTTGGTCACGGTTTTGGCAGTAGGGTACGGTGTCTTACCTTATTTCAATCGTAAAAACAAAAAAAAAATATTCAAAGTTGATGGATAATTGAACATCAAAAGGGAAAACAGCCGCGATACAAGAAGACGTTTGACAACGTTTCCGTGTGCCCGAGGTCGCTAGCAGGATAACATATATGGAAGACCGGATAACGCAAGGCAAGTTGAAATGTTTGGTTGGTACTTTTGCAAGCTACACTTACCTTACGTAGTGATCTCCCACAGTACGACACCAAAGGACCAGACGTCGCTCATTGTTGAATATTCCCCTGAACTGACCGTTTCCGGTGAAAACCAACGTATCGGCTGGCGGGTGTGATGCTAAAAACAAACGAGAAACAAAATTTAAAAATCTCTATCTAATTAAGTTGTGTTACTTTTCTATGATGGTAAATTAAACTAATCTTCTTTAGTTTTCTTACTAATAGAGTGGTAGATGTTGCCTTTTTCTTCCTAACATTCGCTATGATAGAACTGAACTCCGCATTTCATGGGCGGGGTTTCGGAAAGTATGCAACAAAACAAATTTATCAACGCCTTTCTTTTGATTGCAGTAGAGTAAAACAAAGGAAAATATCACAGAATGTAATGTTACCTCTTTAACTCTGATCGCTTCGATTTCCACATCACCTCTGAGACCAATATTTGATAACTTACAAGTTCGCCGGTCTTTTGATAGAAGAACTGTTTTTGCAGCAAGTTCGCCGTGCACAAACTGTATCAATGTCAAATGGAAAGGAATGTAAACTAAATATGCTCGATGCATTTCACAAAACTAGAAAAATCGACACGAGACAAACACCAATTACAATGTAATACTCATAAATAGCTGATCCCTCGTTGTTTTATTTGATTGCCTGTTCTGTGCCGTGAACATTTTCTAAAGTGGCATTCATATCAGTACCTATAACAAAAAAAACTCCCCAAAAACAACAACAGATATAACAAAACAAAACAAAACAAAACACAACAACAACAACATATATAAATGCCCTTCGGCTTTATCTATCAACACCTTTATTGACATTGGATGTGATGTTGTTGTTGTTTACCATGATGCACAACACTTTCGTTATGGTTTAAGATTCAGCTGTGCAAATTAAATTCTTACTGAATGAATGAATGGAATTATACTACTAATGAAAGCAACGCTGATAGCAGTTTACAAGAGATATGCCACAGAATAGCGCCCTCACCGACTTCGAGGCTAGGTACTGCATTCCTGCGGCAATCTGCTTTCCCATAGAGACAAGATCCTTACTCTTGAGAACCAACTTCAGTCGAGCTGCGTTCGCGTAGTCGCTCGTCTTATCTCGTCGATAATCTCGAAGGTACTTCAACAGGTTCCCTTGACCCATGAACTCCATGATGACGTAAACGGGTTCTGGAATGACGTTGTTAACACATGAATTTTCAATTCTTATGTATACTCGGATCTTGGATAATCAAACTGAGAGCAAGGAAAGCGGACGTCATTGCACTCAGGGGAACGCGGATTACGACAAGGAAACTGCTCACTCACCTTTCAGATTTTTAAAAAAATGTTTGCTTTTCAAAACTTTTTATTTTCATGCTGAGAGGGGTAAAAATCATAACTCCTTTGTCGAAATTCTGCATTTAGTCGAAAACCTTTTTCTTTCTTTCTTTTTTTTTGGGGGGGGGGGAGGGGTTGAGGTAAAACGGAATTAGTTGCATTCATGTACGTGACTTCATTATCAACGGTCTCCTTACAGACTATTGATAGCAAATTTAAATCTAGCTTAAAAAGAAAGTTCGCCGTAAACCAACTTACCTTTGTCAGTGCAGCAACCGAGGAGGTGTACAATATTTCTGTGTGGTTCAATACGCTGTAGTATGTTCAACTCTACCGTCAGTCTCCTTTTATCATCATCAGAAGCACTATCTATAAAAATACAGAAGGAGAAATGCAGATGTCTACAACTGAGGGCGCTAACGCCCTGCACGTAGAATGCCAATGTAATGGCAAAGTTTGGTCTGGTCCCCTGACCCATTTCTACCTCTGGCTACGCTGCTAACGAAAATAGGGTCAGGTATGGGCTATTGTAAGCATGGCTGTCGTTGGTTAACAGTACGAGCGCAGTGACTGAGTTGAATTCATTTCCAACTTAAAGTTATCTTTGAATTTAGATTTTGTATGCCCATGGAGAAATTTTACCTCCATGGTTATCCGAACCAAGCATCCTATGTCGACATTGAATGAAAAACGTAAAAATCACTTATTTTTGTTACTTCAATACATGCAAAAGGAGTGACAGTATGTTACGTCTGAGACAAAAATCATAGACGATAATCGTCATTTCAAAACTAAATGCCATCATGCAAGTACAAAGTCGAAGACTTAAAAGTGAAGCCGTTCAAATAAATTCAACGATCGATGTTTCATCGTGTAATTTCCAAGCTTGCCACTATACAGATGTGCTGATCACATGATCTTGTCAGGCGACTGTGTCATTAATAGCCAGCCATGGTAGCCTGGGCTTAGCCCGTACCTGACTCTATTTTCGGGAGCAGCGCAGCCAGCGGTAGAAATGGGCCAGTGGACCAGACTAAGACAACATTATCTTGTCTGTAATACGGTTGCAAGCCTTGGTAAGTGGATGCTTACATTTCTTTACATTAATCATGGGTGACTAGTTAGATAGGTAGATAGATAGATAGATAGATAGATAGATAGATAGATAGATAGATAGATAGATAGATAGATAGATAGATAGATAGACAGACAGATAGATAGATAGATAGATAGATAGATAGATAGATAGATAGATAGATAGATAGATAGATAGATAGATAGATAGGAGGGATTATGGTGATTGATTAATTAATTTGCTAATCACGGAAACACATGCCGAGAGACTGGAATAATGCTGGCAAATATAGAAGACCAGAAAAAAAAAACAGATCGCCTCAGATAGACAACAAAATGATCCTAAATTATATTGGGAATATCTTACCTTTGACAGACTTCACAGCTACCACTGTCTTGCCGCTTTTGCCAGCTATTTCAGTCGCCGTGGCCCGGTTTATCTGCCCGTACGAGCCAGTGCCAATGAGTTCATGCATTTTGATATGCTGGCGTGGAAAATCGTTGGAGCGTGCTCCGAGTTTCATGTAGATGTCAGCTGTATCCGTAGCAGGCTGGCGAAGAGATGTGTACTGCGATTCTAAAGACGTGTAATTGCTTTCCTGAGGATGTGACGATACAGACAGGCTATCAGTATCATCGGCATTATTACTGAAATACTGTCCTACGCTAAGTATATAGATAGCAAAATAGTATATTCTATCAGTTTCGATTTTCCATATGCTGGGGGGGGGGGCTTTCAGTTATTACGAGGATCACAGGCGAGGGGAAATCAAGTACATGTTAAGATTAATGTGACCCCCTCTTTTTCTTGTAAGCCATGCCCCCTACGCGTACGCAACCTCGAAATATTACATTTCTTGTACACGCATGTACTGTCAGTGATCCCTCTCTAGTCAAGTTCAATTGATTACATATTTGAAATTAAAACGCATAGCAGCTAACGTCATGCGTGTGCGTATAGCCTTTATTAGTTCCACCTTAGGGTGTGTGCCAATGAACCTTACTAGTGTCAACTGTGTAATTGATAATGGGCACATTCATGTATTTCACCAACTTCATGTATTGTATAATCGTTGGGTAAGCTATTGCAATTCTCTTTAAGTGATTATTGTGGAAAGTTTTTTTCTTTTAAATCTTGTATAAACCACGGTAAAAATTTGTATCAATTACATGGTTAGCAACAGTCAAATGTGACCCTCCCCCAAGGACAGGATTGTAAAATATGAAGCTCGAACTTTTCCGGTCCATTCCCTTATAATGACTGAACATTCCCTTGGGTCAAGTTTCAGCGATAATCATGAATAGCCAGGGAGTCGATGGCACAAAGTGTAGAGAAGGTTAAGGCTTTGGTATCTGTACACAATGGTGGGATATCATTAGCTGGCATCAATTGGATCGTTTGGATGAAGTGATTGGTTTGCACGGGAGAATTGCCGTACAAGGTGATCTAAAATGGGTTTTGTTGCCATGATGAAAAAGGTACACCTATGTAACCCCGAAAGAAAACTATCTACATTTAAAATTACACTGAATAGTCACCGCCCCTTTTAAAGCTATTTAAATACATTCACCATGTGTTGTCTCATAAAACAATGAATTGAAGACTGTTACCGCAAGTTTTGTTCGAAAATTTTGCCAGGTTAACATCTGCTTACTGATGGTAGAATGGAAAAGACGTTAGTGTTTGTGGGTGTTAAATTATGAATCATATATATTTATCTGACCTTCTCTGACTCAGTAAACTCCAAATCCTGATAATGTCCTCGGTCTGCGTCGTTGTCCTGGTGGCGAATAATATAATATCACAGTTTTAAACATAGACATCAATTCTTGAGCTACCTTTCTGAAAATGGAATTCTAGTACATGTTTCACTAAAGTGAAGTAATGTTTGTTACTTTAATAATGGACATATATTACGACGACGGTGTCTCTTCTAAATGTATGCAATCCTCGGACTCTTCGTTAAAAGCGCAACAAGAGCTTAGCCAATGATTAATTAATAAACTTTCATTGTTCCTTCTCTCAGTAAGAGTGATACGTTTAATATATTTAAAAACAGTTTGAACAAATTTGAACAATTGTTTTTGAAACTTTTACAGAAAATCACAGCGAAAAAGTAAGCTTGTTCATTCTCCTCTCTCTCTCTCTCTCTCTCTCTCTCTTCTCTCTCTCTCTCTCTCTCTCTCTCTCTCTCTCTCTCTCAGACTCTCTCACACACAAACAAAGACCTACCTTTCCAATATGTTTTAATTCTGATCCTAAAGAGGTCCCTTGTTCTTCGGTTTGTTCCTACATAACAAACAAACACAGAGTTGAATAATTAATCTGATTAATACTGTAAATATAATAATTGCGACCTCAAGCTAACTTTTGCGTAGTAGACACATATCCGTGGCGGGATTGACCTTTGACCAGCATAGCGACGCACGCTACCCCACCGACAGATAGCTGCGTTTCCGCAGCTAATACACAGGTAGGATAGATACTACAATAGATGACTGGACCAACGGATCAATGAACACAAGTGTTAGCTCGGAGATAGAGAAATTGAAGGGGGGAAGATATAGAGATACCAGAGAGAGAGAGAGAGAGAGAGAGAGAGAGAGAGAGAGAGAGAGAGAGAGAGACAGAGACAGAGACAGACGGCCAGACAGACAGACAGACAGACAGACAGATTTCCAAATCAAATTTGAAATTCTTTGCTATCGTAAGAAGTACACATAAATAGACATGAAAATGCAGTTGAGTCTCCCCTTACCGGTGAATACTTTCTTCGTCTGTACCAGTAATATCCGAGAGCAAGAGCAACGCCGATAACGATAAGCAGGCCAAAAACGATCCCAGTAATTCCTGACGAATTTCAATGATTATAGAAAGGCGAAAAGTAATAATATTTCAGAATCTCGTACTGTGATGTTTACAATAAATCGTACATTAAAACCTTAGTGCTATCGAGGAAGGAATGTAAAGTGAAATATTCACTATTGGAAGAAATACAGTCAAACCTGTGTATAGTGGTCACTCAATGGACCAAGGAAAACTGACCATTATATGGAGGTGGCCTTTCTATAGAGGGGTGGTGTGGCATTACTTTCTGTGCAGGTGGTGCGCTAAGTGGTGAATTTATAACATAAGTCAGTTAAAAAACATAGAACAGCTATTAAGTTTCTGAAAGCTTGTAATGCAGAATGTAAAATCAGTAACAGTAGACTTATTTCGTGCTTGCCAGTCTGAGCATTTTTTGATAGAGGTCATTGAGAGTCAGATATATTGACCATTATATACAGGTTTTGTACCAAAATGGAGCAATTCCATGTGACCACTGACCACATAAGAGAGGTGGCTGTTCTGTAGAGGGCCTTAAACATGTAAAATGCCACGGGACTGCCACAAAAGTGACCACTATAGAGAGCTGACCGCTCTGTAAGGGTGACCACTAAGACAGGTTTGACTGTAGTAGTTTTAAAATAACGGAACAACATATTCTTAAGGTACAGTAATGTCAGATGGACAACAAATATACGTGCATAGTCTGTGAGACATTTTCCATTGATAGATGGTATTTTTTACTCTATAAAACCTTGGTTGGTACATTAGCTCTTTATCATAATTCTGGATTTTTGGGGAATATGGTTCGACGACTTTTGAAGTAGGTCGAATAAATTGCTTTGGCAGTAGCACGGAGGAGTGTTGGTTCTCCCGATCAGTGAACAGGTCATAATGCTTCAATCGTTTTAGCGATGCGAGTTATCAAACGTTATACAGATACTGTATCTCGTATTTTCGAAAATGAAAGAACGCAGTATACCTGATTGATTATCTGACAAATATACTTACGATGAAGGGGCAAAAAATATCACGATAGATCTGAAAACAACGGTACACATTTAATGATATGCATACCTCCAGCAGAAACCCCTCTTCTCCCTACCAATTTAATTTTGCACTGATCTTCAGACACATAGTTTGTAGCAGTACTGACGTAGTCTCCATAGTCTTCTTTGGTGACGAAAGCCACGATCAACTTACTCGTTGTCTCAGTCCCTTCTATCGTCTCCTCTGAGCTGGTAGTGATTTGTTGACCGTCTTTCTGCCATACGAAGGTTGGCGACGGACTTGCGGACATCACGCAGACAAGCGTTGCGTTCACACCGATGTCTGCCTCGACCTCGTCGCTGAAATGCGATCGCTGAACGGTGGGTTCGACTGAAAATAATAAACGATTTCGTATCACGGTAAAATGTAACCTTATCACTGTCGGACAAGAGCTGATTATGATTATAGATGTTATCATGACTGCGTTTTCTGTCGAGAAGAGGCGAAATTAGCTGTTTTCGCCAGTTTGCTCTGTCTGTAAACTATAGCTTGGAAAAGCCTAGCCTTCAGTTTGTCATTACAACCGTAGACGTTATTGGTGATAATCGGATAAGATTTCGAGTTAGAATCCATTGAGCTACGATAGCTTGTAAGTAACTATTTACATAATCGAAACATGCTCCTACAAAAACTTTGAAGAAGAAATGTGAAATAGTGATAGAGTATCATTCACTAGGATTATCCTTAGACCCTTGTGTTTTTCTCGGGGGTCTATGGATTATAAAATTATAAAATACATCAAAAACTAACATCAATCTCTTAGAAATGTATCTGTTTGAGCAGCTGATGCTAATTTTGGCATCCGATTTTACCTGAGCATATGTTCACAGTACACGGCCGCAATGACCGTGTTTTCCATTTATTACTTACAGTGTACATCTAGATAGGTGGTGCTTCTACCAACACCTTGGGTGTTGTCATGGAAGGTGTTTGTCGCATCGCAGGTGTAGTTTCCGGCCATGTCTCTTGTAACGTCGGTTAGTGGAAGGGTCGAACCAGGCTGCCTGTCACCGTTTAGCAAAATCCAGTGGATGTTGGCATTCGCTGGATTGCCGCTTGCCACACTACACGAGAGAGTCAAGCTCCGACCTACTACGATTTCTGCACGCTTCTCTGTGCTTACCGTTGGCGGATCTACGTGAAATCACACACATCATGTTATAATTTTTTGTGTCACGTTCCAAGTTACTCGGAGTGTCGGATCGACGGTGCGTGAAAAAATCGACCCCACTGTCTAAGAAATCGTCCTACACTATTTACAAATGCGAATACACTAAAAGCGATATACATTAACCCTTTGAGCGCCATAGTCAATTTCTGTTGCCTTTATAAAATATTCGAAGTCAATTTTTTTTTCAGATTATTGCTAAAATTTTGACAAAAAACTGTAGCCACTGAAATATGATGTCCAATTTGTCCAAAATTATCAGTAAAAAATACAGAAAAAAACAAAAAAAATTGTAAATTGTTGCACTAAAATTGTTGTGGGAAAAATTACAGCACTCAAAGGGTTAAAGTAGCTGTGATTGAATAATAAACGGTTTTCGCTCCACGTGCAAAATGTTATCCCATGGCGTAATGGGTAGCACACGGCCCGGAACTGCAAACTAAGCAGGTCACAGTGCAATGACAGTGGCAACAGCGTTTTCATTATTACTGTTAAAATGATTTTATATTTGTCTGTGTCGGTTTGGGGAATGTGCATCACTGTTGGCAGACTTACAAAAGGCGCAAAGCGGTCGAATTGTCCAACTAATGGCCAATAATCCACTAGTTCGCAAATTTTTCGGTGGATATCTTGTCGGGAGAAGAAGTTCAGGTATCAGCAGCGAAACTCGCCTCGGACTTCAAGGTAGTGATGCGGAAGAATACATAACCACAAAGTAGGATACAGTCATTGATGCAGTTACAATGATTATTCAATGTTTCCAGTGTGAATTTAACGCATTTTGTGGCCATGTCAGAAAAAAGAATGTCACAGAGCAGGGACCTGGAATCAGATTCCTCACACTCGGGTGTAATATTTTGCCTGACACTCTTTTTCAGCTCCCCTGAAACAAAATATCCTCCTTTCGTGTGGGGTGTGAGATTTTATTAGTCTCTCTCGCACCATAACCGTGGATTTGGGTTACTTACATGTGAAAACCATCTTCGCCTGCTTTAAGCAACCACTTTTAGCAATTACCAAATTTTAATTCCATTCACATTCGTACATAAAGGTTGTCACCCGGATTGACTTTAAAGGGAAATAAGCTGTAACTTATGGCAAGTTTTTCAGTGTTCTGCTTCTGTATATCAACTACCATGTCTGAACCTAATCTATTTGTCATGCTGAAATTTCGAGTATTCTTTTTTTTTCAACACAGCTTGTATGTGTAAAGTGATCATTGTTTATTGCTTACAAATGAACTCTAGTCCGGACTTGAATACGATTTTCAACAATTACAATGAGGATTATACTCATACTGGTTGTGTTGACATGCTAAATACTTGGCATTAAACTACATTGTAGGGATTCAATGCAGAAAGTGTAGGGAACTCCAGGACAATAGTTCTGGAAAATAGCCAAAAGATACAGCTTATAGAGCTTTATATTGTAAACGCATCTATCTCTGCCTTTAGGGTAATCTAAAGTATCATTTAACCGACAGGACGATGATAATATCCCACATCAAATTATTACATTTTATCCGACACGAAATTTTGAAAGCCTCCCGATATCATAGGCTCCAAGAAATACTTACACTGCACATTTAGTGTAAAATATTGACTGTCGCTGCCTTGACTACCATCAAACAGCCAATTGGTGCCAACACATTCATACCGTCCGCTCTGTACGCGACTCACGTCTGTTAAATACAACAGACTCGTATTGCTGACCACAGAACTACCGAGCTTCCATTTCACCGTCGCCGTAGGGTTGGCATCGACGGTGCAATCCTCTGTGTACGTTCTCCCTTCTACTGTCGTCACTACCAGGTAGCGGTGTTCTCCTATGTCCACGTCAGGGTGATCTAGGAACGTTGAATGAAAAAATATGATGTGAAAATATGTCACAGTTCTCCACTCGCAGCGACCAGTCCGAAACTTTGATTACACAATTATAAAGGAAGGCAGTATCTCATGCAAAACAGAACCTAATTAAATAAATATTATTACTAAATAGTATTTGTTGAAAAAACGCGCTTATTTCCTTGTACACTTACATAGCATTTTATTTTATGTGTACCAAACAGCTTTAAAGTCTGCATAAATAGTAAAGGTTTTGCAACTGTCTTAAGAAAGTGAGAAAAGATAAATGACAGTAGAGGGAACATATTACATTAGTTACTGTGAAATTTCGCTGAAATCATAAGGTAGATTCACTACCTATAGTTACCACCAAGACAACACATGTACAGCGAATCATTGTGCAGTAAAGGAGTACCCATGACACAACATTACAGTATAGGACAGTAGAATATAACACTATGAGAGAACCCAATGACCTGTGAGTGCAAGCGCACCGTGCGAGCGGTATTTGCACCGAGTGCTGCGGTGTATTCGGCTGTATTCGTGAAAAGACCGCTAGTACGGCGCGCTTGCACTCATAGGTCATGGGGTTTTGTTATTATTACATGTGTTGTATCTTTTATTTGCATCATTCAGCGAGAGAATCGACAATTAGTCGTGCGTGCTATTTTCAAATCCTTTAAGGGAGCGTTCAGTTATTATGGCTGGGGTGGGCCGGAAAATTCTTCCTGCGCATCAGTCAAAATAAGTGAACCCCCCTACCCATTGTACCAAAAAATTGATGATCCCCCCTTTCAAGACGACAAAAATTTCATGACACCCCCCCCCCCCCACATTGCTTGAGTAACGCTGCACGCACAAACACCTAGGACGTATGGAGCAATAGAATCCCCCTAAAAAAGAGCTTAGATTTTTTCAAATGACCTTCCTTACAAACTCAAAAGGTGTTAATGCTCAGATTTCCCCTTCTGACTTGCTATAATTTTGAAATTACCCCTCAAAGGGGTTGGACAGAAATTACTGGTGGATCGCAATATTTTTGCGCAAGCGTGTGTGTACAAAATTTTGATATTTGGATTTAATTAAAAATCAGCTGTTGATAATGTTGATTCACCATACATGGTATACATATATTTTCTCATACATGTATGAGAAATCTATGTAATACTTTTTCAATGCAAAACTATATCTGTGCATTTATAGATATTTGATAATTTACATAAATGTACTTAAATGAAATAGGGTTGTTACAACTGGCATGTAGACAAAAAGTTTGACCTTAGAATTTCACCAAAAATGTTCATCCACTATACATGGGAGTCAATGATAAAATTGTGAATAATTGTTTTCAATGAAAAACTTGGTATAATTGTGCATATACAGATGTTCAATAATTAACATTATTTTACTTGATTAGAATATGATGGTTAAAGGTGCATATTATGTGTACAAGAAATCTGATTATGGAACTTCACTGAAAATGTTCATCCACTATACATGGGAGTCTATGAGGAAAGTATAAATAATTTTTTTCCAATACAAAAATAGGTAAACCCATGTATTTATGTACTCTCGATTATTGATATCAATGTACTTGATTAGATTAGGGTGGTAACAAATGGATGTGTTCGCCAGAAATTGGATTTTGGAATTATACCAAAATGTAGATTCACTGTACATGGGAGTCTATGAGGAAAAGGAATAATTTTTTTCCAATACAAAACTATCAAAATCTGTGTATTTATAGACATTTGATAATTCATTTTAAAGTACTTAGTTAGCCTAGGATGGTTAAAGGTTGATATGTGTGCAAGAAATTGGATTTTGGAATTTCACCGAAATGTTGATTCACTATACATTGGAGTTTATGAGAAAACTAAGAATAATTTTTTTACAATGCTAAACTAAATTAATTTGTGCTTTTATAGGTGTTTGATAATTGATACAAATGTACTTGATTCAAATAGGGTATTTAAAAGTTCAGATGTGGACAACAATTATGATATTGGAATTTCACCTAAAAGTATTATTTAACTTTTCATGGTACTAGTAGTCTCAGTACAGGTAACTATTAAATAATTTCCCTGACAAAACTTGCTTTATCTCTAATATGTAAGTAATAGGAATTGTTCATCGCCCTCAGTGCAGTGAGCTTGATTTACAATAAGACAACCCTCAGAGTTGTCAAGTCAAGATGTTCATGTGACAGATAATTATACTTTTGTTCAGATTTACAGGTGAATAACTTCAAAGAATGAAATCATGCAACGAATCATTTTTATCTCCCAGAATATTTCTGAACACTGAAACTGCTTTTTGACGGGACGGATACTTATGAAAATTAAGTGACCCCCCTCTGAGCTGTTTGAAAAATACATGATCCCCCCTCCCTTTGCAGTTTTCAAATTTGAGGTGACCCCCCTCTGGATTTTGCCGGCCCACCCCCGGCCACAATAACTGAACGCTCCCTAACGCGACTTCATAAGCTTCAGCGCGACCCTACGCGTTGTTACATAACTTTAACATTATTGTAATGAGGCATCGAATCAGCTTTCACTTTTCATTGGTCAACGCCGCCACACCCTCTATTTTGATTGGCTAAACTATTGTCTACTTCTTTATCAAGGATGACCTAAGAGGAACGTCGCGACGGAGAGCTCAAATTCTGCTCGCGGTCGCTCACACATACGTCGCAACTTTACGTAGACCATAGAAAGTCAAATGAAGTGAACTGTGCACATTTTGAGCATGAAATTCTTCTAAATAATCGATACAAGTAACACTTTAAAGATTTTTACGGGAATTTTATGAGTAAGATACAGCAAACGCAACTTATCGAACGATTTCTGTCTTTGCCAGGGCACACAAGCGCTCACTGATTATCGATAGCATGTAGGACACACTAACACAGAGTAAACTGCACGCCAAAAAAATGACGTTCTAAATATTCATAAAGATTGATATCAGGGAATGTTCGGTGAGAATACTACTGGAAAAAAGTCTCTGTGCTGAAGATCTTAACTGTTTAATTGGCTCCGCCTCGCTCACAGTTACGTGTGGTTCGATCACAGACAAGTAGAGGCACAGACTAGCGACGGGTATTATTCAAGGTGTGAAGCGTGTATCTACGTAAACCCTCCATGTAGGCCTCACCTCAGGTAGCTCTTGACTCTCTTTTCCTTACAGTGCCGACCATGCACCCTTCTGTAGTTTCCGAATTTTCGCCAATTTTTAAGTGGAAGTAAGTTCGGCAAAGTTCGTGTTGCTGTTGTCGTGTTGTGCTGAGCGGAATTGGCGAGCTTGCGAAAACAGGAAAGTTTTGAGCTTCGGGGATGTGAGTTTACCATTTTAAAAACTTCTCTCACATTTTTATAATTATTCAAAGGGTGTGTTTGAACCAAATTCGAGAGTCTTTTATCGATACTGTCAGATTTTATTTAATGGTATACGGTCATTTATATCGTCTTGTATAAGTTCGTCATGGGAGGAGTTGTTTATGGAACTGCTGGCGTGTTATGTTTTGATTGGCATGAAGCAGTGTTTCTGCCCTGGGAACAGAAAAAGTAAGTATGGTTGCTAAGCGACTGACAGCACGATGCCATCTGGTCCTACTTTTTGCATAATCTCGTGCAATTATCAACCACGAACGAAGTCTCCAAAAAGGCTTACACCTGTGAAGCTCATTTTAATATGAAAAGGCCATAGTTTATCGAGACGACCATAAAACAAACGGCGTGCGGCGTTGCTAGTGTGTCTTTCCATTTGTCTGTGGTTCGATACACGGTGGCCGCCGTGACCATGCATGGCCACTCCGCCACCTTGAATCAAACCACACGTAACTGTGGCTGCGCTGACGTCGCCTGTTGTCTTTTTGCTTGGCTGACGACAAACTGCTCTTCATGAAAATAAAAATCATCCTCAGACTGCGATACGTAAGTGCAATTTTCCCTGTTGTAGTTTTTATCGGTTATGTGATCCATTTTATGAGAACCAGTACCGAATCAAAGTGAAATGAAATTTTGTAGACTGCAATATTTGTGTTTGAAAACGAAAATATTTTCGTATTAAAATTGCTAAATACTCATTAACATGAAGAAATAGCCTACTAGTAATGTTTTTGATATTGCACTGCATGCAGTGCAAATACTTGTAGTGGGCGCGCGCTTCGATGCAAGTAAACAAGACCCCTCCAAAATCCTGAGCTGGCGAAAGTTAGGTACTTTAAAAAATAGATTAAATGTATAAAATGGTCTACACTCACATTGCACATCGAGTTCAAACGAAACAGAATCACTTTCACTGCCATTGTCCCAAAATGTGTTCGTCGCCCTGCACGTGTACGTCCCATGTTGGTCTCGGTGGACATTAGTCAGAGAGAGCGTGTTCGACTCAATTATGACTTCGTCTTCGTACTCCCATTGCACGGACGCGGCTGGGTTTGAGTCGACGTTACACTTTCTGCTGTACGGGTTGTTTTCGACTACAGCATCGTCAGAAACTTCTAGGCTTACCTGAGGAGGATCTGTTAATGAAAGAAATCAAACAAGTGGAATACATACTTGGCGGCAATCGTGACTTGTAAAAAATTATAGAAAACTGCAGCTTTTGGCAGAGTTGCCAAAAATATAATTTAGGAGTCAATCTTGGCAAAGGAAATAAGGATTCCGATGAGCAATTTGTTTGCAGTCAAGGATTTTACTGGATTCATCAAAATATTGTGTCCAACATACGTAACCCAAAATCAGCCGAAAATCATGTAAATATTTTTAAAAACTAGGGAGCCTGTAAAAAGAGTCTTTTTGGTAATATTTGCATACCGGATTTTTTTCCTTACTTTTTTTTTAAATCTAACCCTTGGCGCCTTTTCATCCTTCCCAAATCTACCTCTTTAGTTCTACATTTCTGTATATTTCTATATCTGCACCTCTCCCTCTATTATCACATAATCTGCAATGGAGTATATTTTACAAAACTTATGTGTAACATTTGCAAGGGATAGTAGCTGGTGGCCGTCACTTGACAAATTACTCAGACAATGACGTGGTATGTGAAATATGTAATCCTACTTCCAAGATATGATATATAGCAGAGAATAATATCTGAGAGCTGAGGATTTTTTCCTCTCTAAACTGATAGTTGCTATTTGTGAAATACCGGTAATGAAAATCAAAATGATTTTTTAGATTTGAAATTTACTGTTTTTTACTATTGGACGAAATTGATGTAAAATCGCCCGGTCTTTACCAAAATGGTAGGCAATGCAGGACAGGCTAAAGGCATTCACAAGCAAATTATTTGTCTGGATTTTAAATTTTCAGTTTTTCTTGAAAACAAGAAATTTGACTGATATAATAAATAAATTCTTACACTGGACATCGATAGATACATTGACGTTGGCAAAGCCCGTTTTGCCATTCCAAAATGTGTTACTTGCATCACACATGTACCATCCATGATCATCACGGGACACCGGTACGAATTCCAACAACTCGTCGCTCGACCCTTCATTCCAGTGGATGGTGTCAACATCCGGGTTACTGTCAGTGACTTTGCATACCACAGTGATGTCTTTTCCGGCGATGACCTGGCCAGCGTCACTGGCAGAACCTGATATTTCCGTTTCAAGTTCAGGGTAATCTGTTTGAGAAGAGAGAAGGTTCAAGCTATGTTTTGAAGAGCATGAAGTAAGGGGCAAAATTCAAAGTTATGAATTGATAAGAAGAAAGATGGAATCAAGTATTCTCTTTGCAGGCGGCTGGGCTGACACAAAGGTCCTCGCATTAAGAAAATCGCGTGACTAATCAGGGCAATATCAGGGCAGTCAGCAGTCAGGGCAGTATCAGAGCAGTCGGCAGTCAGGGCAATATCAGGGCAGTCAGCAATCACGGCAATATCAGAGCAATCAGGGCAATATCAGGGCAGTCAGCAGTCAGGGCAGTATCAGAGCAGTCAGCAGTCAGGGCAGTATCAGGGCAGTCAGCAGTCAGTCCAATATGGATCTTTGTTTTAGGTAAAGGGGGATGTGAAAGTTTTGTAAAAGGAGAAAGAAATTTTCCCTGGTCGATACAAAAATTAAGGGTGATTTTTTAGTTTTCCTTCCTTTAAACAAAAAAGGAAGACAGTCACAAATAGTTTCCCCTCTCTGCATTTTAATGTTGTTCAAATACGTCAGACGAATAGATTTACGAGTAGAAAGAAAGCTTCTCTTAACAATATTGCTGTATTGTAAACATCGGCCTGTGACATACACAGACTTTAACTCGGACCATAGGGGAAGTACATAATTGACAATATATATTTATTTCAATTCTTCAAATGCTAATTTGACTAGTACGCTGACGTTACGTCTTCTATTCGGACGACATAAGCGATCACAAGGCATGTCATTGCAGGTGCATTTTCAAAAGTCAAATTAAAATCACAAAACTATCATTGCAAATTTTTTGATGAAGTGGGTGTTTACAATATCGTCCTTGTATGTTGGTGCGGCCTGTGACATACAAGGACTTTAACTCTCGTGTCTTAGGTCAAGCACATGAATGTACAGGTGTTCATTTTTTATGTTTCAAATAGACCCTATTAACTTTATTTATACGCATACTTCTTCCCTTAGCACGATATCGGCGATCACAGGGCATGTTTACAAAAGAATGGCTTTAAATTGAGCAAGTAGGAATCAATATACTGTACTGTTTGTGACCGACGAGAGAACTATTAGCTTGCCGTGTGGAAAGCTGGTAAGCTACGAACGCGGTAAAATGATCAGGGATTTCTGACAACCAGTGTACAATCTTGTCGTTGGGAAAGTCGGCCACAGCATTCAGCATTTTTTAAAACTAGATTGTATTGCCATCGATCGATAGAAGAAATAAGCATATATTGGTGATTTCTTAAAATGTTTTAGCTTTACAAGGCTTTTAACTACTTCTTGATAGGATGGAACAAATTCAGTAGGTTTTCGGATGATCGGATTCGATCTAACAACGTACGGCACCAGGTCTTCTGGCGAACAAATCATAGTCAAAACTGCTCGGCCAAGTCCCCGACCTTGAAAAGAGTGGTTTAATAACCGAGTTAAGTTGTCACATGTATTCATATTGCGACCCCTCCACACACAATGTAGAGTTCATGAAGCACTCGCACTCACATACTCGCTATCACACATTGCACGCAAACTTTATCAAGGCGATGAATATATCGCTTTACTCGACGGAAGATAGTCTTGGGGACAATTCTGTCCATCAGCAGAGCTATCAACCCAGGGTAGAAAAAGTAGTTCATGGGAAAAGTTCAAACATGGAACAAAGTTCAAACTTGAGCTTTTACATGGGCTGCATGTGCTTTCATATGTCAACGTCTAACTACTCAAGCGACGTTTTGCAAATGTTTCAAATCGAGTTCCGAGTCTCGATTCCGAATAGAATATGCGTATCGTAAATTATTATGTTATCTTTAATCGATAAACTTGGTGATATATTTGACATTTAAAACACGTCATATGTCTTCGTTCTTCCCCCTAGGCAGTAAATCACTGCTTAACACAAACACAGCTTTTATCTCAAAGCAAACTGACCAGGCATCGCCTATGTACGCATAGGCCTTATGATAAATTCGATGAGTTGAATTACGAAAGTTACACATAATCGAATCATACGGTATGTGTTAATGTCTACAACTTTTGACTTTATGATTATTGAAAACAATGAATAGTAAAAAAATGAGACAAAAATTAAAGTATGCTGGACTAATTTTGGACAATATAGGCTAATGACTCATTCTTTAAGAAAACGTCTACAAAAATAGTGATGCTTATGCAGTTTGATTTTGGTTAAAGTTGTTCTTGGTTGTCTTTTTTCACAGCATTAATTGGACATAAACGCGTTAAAAAGCGTAGTTTTAAATCATTGTTTCGCAAAATGTTTCGAGTGCATGAAACAACAACAGCTGAATTAGGGCCATAGTTTAGATCGATACTCGCCAATAGGTGAAAAAGATAATATACAACACAGGACCGTAGCCTTAGCAAATTGCCCAGGGAGCAGAACTTAGTAACTGAGATATGAGTTTGATAATTTACATGAATTTACATATTGACAGTGTTGAACAATTCTATCGGAAGGCAATAAGTTGGATCGTGAAAAGGCACTGGATGAGTTACGCATTTGAAGAGGGGGAGGGGGTCAAACAAAATTGAAATACTTATTAGTGTACTACTGAATTGATACCTACATTGCACATCGAGGTCGAAGGTGGCGGAGCCATTGCCACTACTGCCGTCCCAAAAAGTGTTGTTCGCCTGGCAAGTGTACGTCCCGTTCTGATCTCTTTGGACGTTCTGGAGATGGAGAATTTCAGAGTTTCCGACTTCCCAGCCACGATGTATCCATTGAACAGTCGCGTTGGGTTCGCATCGACACTGCAGGACCTGTTGTACACGTCGCCTTCGATGACAGAGTTGTTTGAACCCAGTATGCTTACTCCAGGAGGATCTGTAGTAATGAAATGAGATTCACTAGCAAGACCCTTCTCTGCTATAAATGTTAACTGTATGCTTTAATATGGTGTCTGTATCGCTTTTTCATCTTTTACTTCTTTTCCAATCGATCAATAAGTAGCTTTCTTAGTGTGATCTATCGGATAAGTGCAAAGAGTAATACGAGACATAATCAAAACGACTGAAAAAATTAAAACAATTAGTTAGCAGCCGTATCTTCTCTGGAATATATTATTGACATTCAATACGGCATCAAAGATAATGTATAATATGTAATTACAACGTTCACCACTTGATTGTGTGAAGTTCAGGGTCGTGAACAAACGCATTTCCAAACACTTACATTTAAAAGACCTCAATTTCTATTTGGAATGTTTGCTGTTGTACTCGATGCTTTATCAGATTCTGATTAGTCAGAGTTCAACGCTACAAGTGTTCTCTGTAGCGATCATCTGACGAATGGGTCAACTTATCTTATCTCAAAATGTTTCCGAATGTTTATTCCGAGATAAGTTAAGTTGTAACACTCGTCTGTTGATCGCTCTATAGGGCACATGTTACGTGAAACCCTTAGTAACGCCTAAGTCCTGTTTTCTACTTGTTATCAATTTTTACCGTAAATCGCACTGCCATACAGGTATTGAGCACTGTTTTACACCGTGAAGATTTCCGAACTTTATAGTATATATATATATATATATATATATATAATATATATATATATATATATATATATATATATATATATATAGGTAGTATTACTTACACTGTACGTTCATGGTAAAATTCTTTCCACAATTAAGTGATTGCAACCCATGACAAAAGGATGCATTCGGTGCCTCATAGAAACAGGTAAATACGTCACAGCTTTCACTACGGTTGAATGTTTTCATGTAAATATTTGTCTTGTTTCCTGTTCTGCCGACCTCTTGGTCGTTACGCATCCACACGACCTCCCCTGGGGCGTCATCCGGCAGATCGATTGAACAGTTGAAGATAGCTGTGTCCACGTTTTCGATGACATCTGTACCCGGTTGGACATCACAGCTTAGTCCTCTATCTGGAATGTTTTGTGAAATATATTATCATTACTGTTTTCATTATTTTTTATGTGTTTATTTGAATTGTGTATATGTTCGTTTTTCTTTTTCTGCTTTGCAGAATACTAATAGGGAAATATTTTGCAAAACAGGAACATATGAGCAATGTACAGGGCTTTTAGGTTGACCGTTTACACTTGCATGTTCATCACACAGTTTTCTTCCAAAGTACATACAGAATGTGTTGGTAAGCCAGATTATTAAATTGCCGACTCATTTAATGACTGGTTAGAAAAATACGAAAGTCTCTCTGGTCTTAGGAAAGACGTATCTCTAATTTGTGAGAAAAACATATCACCGGGTTTTTGGTCTTGACAGAGGCAGACTATCTATTGCCAGAACTCAGGGTGGCAGTTTATGACCCCTTTCAAGTAAACAGAAAGGCAACTGATTACTGACACAGACAACATCGACCACTCACAAACACAAAAATAGAACCCATGATCAAATAAGTCGACAACTTTAATGTCTGGCTTATCAACAATGCTGTGTGCAATTAAGAAGAAAATGTGTGTGATGAATATGCAAGTGTAAACCTAAACGATATGCATTGTCTTGTAATTCATTAAATTCATTCCGCCATGACTGGTAGTTAGGTATGTAAATATGTGTGTTTGTTTGCTTGTTTGATCACTGTGTGGTTTGTTTGTTTGTGAGCGTACGCTGGATATTATTGCTACAACTATTATTGCAAAATATGGCACACAAATGTACATTAGCCTATAAATATACCTATAAATATTTATGAGATGTGGTAATATGCAAAATTTTCCAAAATAAATACACTGACCTAAAACGAATAAGTTTGCTGTTGTATTGAGATTGGGTTGGGACACTCTGCATTCATAGCTGGACTCCATGCTCTTATTAACAACCTCCATGTATAGGTGAAATTCGCCTCGAACGGGATCTCCCGTTATGTTGTAACGAGGGTCGTAAATCTCGTCGCCGAGCGAGATTTGCTGGTAACGGCCGTCGACTCTCACTGACCACGATATGGTGGCGTTCAGGTCTGATACACTGCAGTTAAGTTGTGCTGAACAGCTGGTGTACGCCAGCGTGTCAACAGGAATCTCGGTGAAGGGTGATTCGAAAAGGTCTGAAAATGAACATAATATACACCCCCTCTTTCATTTTTGTTAACTTAAAATGAGCAATTGAGTTTTTTTCGCAGTGAACTAGAACTTGCTTCAGTGTATGAACATTGATCACGTAATTGCATCTCAGAGCATTTTTTACCCCTTGACTACCTATGGCGCCGGATATTTCCGGCGCCATATTGAATTACCATATACCTTGAGTGCCGGAAACATCCGGCACAGTTAAATAGGCGTATTTGCTTCGTTTTTTTAGCTAAAAATCCCGTAATTTCGGCCTCGGCACGCAGCGCAACTAAGATTGATGTATTCCTATCTGGCCTGAATGTGATTGCGCCCTGTACGTCCGAGTATGGCCAAAATCCGGAAGCAAATGTCGTGACCCATGACCTCGACCCTGAGAGGTCAGGCTGATCACTGAAGCGTTGCGCTGATTGTTTACAGTTTTCAGAAGTACGGACGATCGCGAAGATGTTTATGTTTTTTTTTTAATGAAATGAAATGTTTATTTATTGAAAACAAATGATTTATATGTAAATATGTTCTATTAACAGCAATATTCGTGAATGAAACTAGAGGAAATACAATTTTTTACTATAAGCCAGTGAAATTTTATAGCAGCCATATTATCAATATGACTGGTCACATGACTAGTCATGTGTTTGGTCATGTGATATGTTGTTCCCTAAAATGTATTTTTAAATATTGTGAATTATTTTTTGATAAATCATAACCATTTTAGATGCATGTTTCTGCAAGGAAGACATGAAGCAGGTGTTTACAAATATAAAATGTGTTGATTTTCAAATACAGAATCATGTCAGATGCTGATGTTTGTGGTTCATTTACTCTGCCTTTTGTGAGAAAAATCTTAAATAGGTACATCTATAAATAAAGTAAAGGGTAGTTATTATTACATATATGTAAAGACAATGCCATGAAAATTGCAACTGCATTTAAATTTGCATCATTTTATGGATTCAAACAACGTCCTGATGCTTCAAATATTCATATTCTTTGCCAACTCTGGTCACATGACATGTCATGTTATCAGTCACGTGACCTCGAAATACAAGATGAAAAAGTGGGAAATTTCGTGCTGATTCAGAAAATATATGGTTTATTGGTACTTACTTAATTTTAACTCTAAGCAGTGTTCATGCAATGACCACACCCAAGATTTTATCAATATTTACATAAGGGGCTGGTATATAGGAATACATTGGCCTTGGTAGTCAGGTAGAGTTTATTCCGTGTGTGCTTTTTATCCGTGTATTAAATCTTAGTTCCCCTCTATATGTCTCTACGCTTCACAACTTCTCTGTACAGAAGTGCCGATGTATTGGTTTTCTTTAGGGAAAAGGGAGATGTAAAAGTTTTGTAAAAGGAGAAAGCAATCTTTTCTGGTGTCGATAGAATAAAATTAAGGGCAATTTTAAGTTTTCCCTCCTTCAAACAAACAAGCGACCTAAAGGCCGATATAGCTAGCTCCGCTGTGTTTATGTAGAGAATAACTATTTTTGACACATGTTGATGAAGAAGGTGGAAATACTGGAGAGCTCATTTCAGTGGCCAGAAAAAAGTGGCTACAACAGCTGCAAAAATACACAATTGAAGATTTCATCATAATTTGAATATATCACATTGGATCATCCCTAAGAACATGCTAACCAAAGCTATTTAATAAGCAGTCTTTTGAGAATAAAATTTTCTGACAAAATGGCAACAATTGCTACCCCCCCCCCCAAAAAAAAAAAAATTGCAGATTTCAACATAATTCTAATATATCATATATTGAAATAATCCTTGGAACATGAATATCGAATATCAAAGCTATCGACTTGCAGTTTTTGAAAACACATTTTTGACCAAAAATGGAAAAAATTGCCCCGAAATACAAAATTGCAGATTTCATCATTATTGAATAAATATCATTTAGCTTATCTATAGGAATCTGTATACCAAATTTTAAAGCTATCAGATGAGTCGTTTTTGAAATACGCATTTTTTGACTGAAAATGGCAAAAATTGCCTCAAAAATACAAAAATTCAGATTTCATCATACTTTCAATAAAATCATTCACTTTATCTGTAGGAACTTCTATACCAAATTTCAAAGTTATCAGATGAGTCTTTTTTGAAATACACATTTTTTGACTGAAAATGGCAAAATTGCCCGAAAATACAAAATTTCAGATTTCATTTTCAATATATATCGTTCACTTTATCTGTAGGAACTTCTATACCAAATTTCAAAGCTATCAGATGAGTCGTTTTTGAAATACACATATTTTGACAAAAAATGGCAAAAATTGCCTTAAAAATAAAAATTTCATATTTCATCATACTTTCAATAAATATCATTCACTTTATCTGTGGGAACCTGTATACCAAATTTCAAAGTTATCAGATGAGTAGTTTTGGAAATACACTTTTTTGACCAAAAATAGCAAAATTTGCCCCGGAAATACAAAATTGCAGAATTCATCATACTTTCAATAAATATCATTCAGTTTTTCTGTAGGAACCTGTATACCAAATGTCAAAGCTATCAGGTTATTAATTTTTGAAATACACATTTTTGACCAAAATGGCAAAAATTGCCCCCCAAAATACTAAATTACAGATTTCATCAGAAATTCATTATATATTACAAAGTTCATTTGCAAATTTGCAAATTTCTGCACAATTAGAACAAATCTGAAATAGACCATCCCTAGGGACCTATGTACCAAATAGCAAAGCTATCTGACCGTAGTTTTGAAGAAGAGGATTTTTAAAGATTTTTTTACCAAAAACGACAAAAATCGCTTTAAAAATACAAATATGCAAATTTCAATACGATTTGAACACATCTAACTGAAATCGCCCTAAGTAAACTGCTGGTCAAATTTCAAAGCATTCTAACAAGCGGCTTCAGAGAAGATATTTTTTTACCAAAAACATAAAAAAATGAACCCAAAATACAAAATATGCACATTTCACCTCGATTTGAACAAACTTAAGTAAGGTCACCCCAAGTGAACTGCATATAAAATCTAAAAGCAATCAGACTTGCGGTTCCATAGGAGGAGGCAATTGTTGACGGACGCCTGATGCCGAACGCGGAGGTCGCTGGAAAATCAACCTATTTGATAAGCTCCACATCGCTGACAGCAGAGCTAGAAAGGAAGATAGTCACATATTGTTTCCCCTCTCTGCATTTTTATTTTGCTCAAATCCGTCAGACGATTAGATTACGAATAGAAGGGCTCTGTTAACAATATTGCTGTATTGTAACATCGGCGTGACATACACAGACTTTAACTCGCGACAGGCCATAGGGGAAGTAAATAAGTGTCAATTTATTTATTTACTTCAATTCTTCAAATACTAACATGGCTTATATGCTGACGTATTTTCCATTCGGACGAGATTAGCGATCACAAGAAAATGTCATCGCAAGGTGCCTTTTTAAAAATCAAAATTAAAATCATAAAACTATCATTGCAAATTTATGGATAAAGAGGGTGTTTATAATATCGCGCTGTTGCGTATGTCGGTGCGGCCTGTGACATACAAGGACTTTAACATCTCGTGTCATAGGTCAAGCACATGATTGTACAGGTGTTCATTTTTATGTTTCAAATAGACCCTATTAACTTTATTTATACGCATATTTCTTTCTCTTAGCACGATATCGGCGATCACATGGCATGTTAACAAAAGAGTGGCTTTAAAGTGACCTAGTAGGAATCAATATAGTGTTAGCGACCGACGAGAGAACTATTAGCTTGCCGTGTGGAAAGCTGGTAAGCTACGCACGCGGCAAAATGAGCAGGGATTTCTCACAACCAGGGTTCAATCTTGTCGTCGGGAAGTCAGCTACAGCATTCAGCATGTTTTAAAAGTACGAGTGCATTGCGATCGACCGATAGAGGAAAAGAAAGCATATAGTGGTTCTTTCAAAGACGTATTAACTTTACAAGGCTTTTAACTGCTTGTAGATAAAAGATGGAACAAATTCTGTAGGTTTTCGGATGATCGGATTCGATCTCACAACGTACGGAACCAGCCAGTCTTCTAGCGAACAAATCACTGTCAAAACCGCTCGGCCACATCCCTATCCTTAAAAAGTGGTTTAATAGCCGAGCTAAGTTGTAACATTTATTCAGATTGCGACCCCTCCACAAACGCTGTAGAGTAAACGAAGCACTCGCACTCACACACCCGCTATCACACATCGAACACAAACTTTATCAAAGCGATGAATACATCGCTTCACTCAACGAAAGACACCCTTGAGGACGATTTTGTCCATCAGCAGAGCTATCAACCTAGGGCAGAAAAAGTAGTTCATAGGACAAGGTTCAAACTTGAGCTTTTACACGGGTTGCATGTGCTTTCAAATGTCGACGTCTAACTACTCAATCGACGTTTTGCAATGTTTCCAATCGAGTTCCGAGTCCCGATTCCGAATAGAATATGCTTGTCGTAAATTATTATTGTTATCTTTAATCGATATACGTGGTGACTATCGTCATTAAAACACCTAATATGTCATCATTCTTCCCCTTGGCAGTAAATCACTGCTTAACACTAAGACAGCTTTATCTCAAAGCAAATTGACCAGGCATCGCCTATTCTCGTATAGCTTTATGATAAATTCCAAGTTGAATTACTAAAGTTACACGCAAGTCGAATGTAGGATGTGTGTTACGTTTACACCTTTTGAATTTTTCAATATTCCAAAAAAAAATAAATAATAAATAAATAAGACAAAACAAAAAGTATGCTAGACTCTTGTGGACAATATAGTGACTTATTTTGTAAAAAGTGATGCCTTTGCAGTTTGATTTGAGATAAAGTTGTTCTTTTTCGTTAAGAGCACTAATCGACGTTTGGTGGAAATTCTTAAAAAGCGTAGTTTTAAATCATGGTATCGCAGAATAAGTGCAAAAAACAAAACAACTGAATTAGCAACATATTTCAGATAGACACTCGGCACTCGGTAAAAAATATATAACACAGAACCGTAGCCTTAAAAATTACCCAGGGAACAAAACCTAGTAGCAGAGATTTGAGTGAGGTAATTTACATAAATTTACCTATAGAACAATTGTATCAGAAAGCAATAGGTTGGATCGTGAAGAGGCACAGGACGAGGTAATCCTTGGACGATGGGGAAGGATTCAAAACAAAAATTGAAATACTCATTAGTGTACTACTGAATTTAGTACTTACATTGCACATCGAGGTCGAACGTGTCGGAGCCATTACCACTTCTTCCGTCCCAGAAAGTGTTGTTCGCTTGGCAGGTATAAGTTCCACTCTGATCTCTTTGGACGTTCTGCAGATGGAGAACTTCAGAGTTTCCGATGTCGCTGCCCCGATGTACCCACTGAATAGTCGCGTTGGGGTTCGCATCGACACTGCAAGACCTATTGTACGCGTCGCCTTCGATGACTGCGTTGTTTGAATCCAGTATATTTACACTAGGAGGATCTGTAGTAATATATATGAAATTCACTAGCAAAACCTTCTCTGTGATAAATGTTTACTGTATGTCTAAATATCAGTTTTAAAATAAAATGTATATTTCATCTTTTTCTTCTTATTCAATAGATAAATAGAGTGGCTTTTAGTATTATGATTGGGATAAGTGTAGAAAAGTAATATGATACATAAACAAAACGACTGAAAAAAATCATTAAAACAGTTACAGCTACAGCCTGTATCTTCTCTAGAACAATAGTATACACACCCCAAACGGTACCAAAGATACTGTATAATATATCATTGCCACGTTCACCACTTTCACTATTGTGACAAATTCAGGGTTGCAAACAAACGCATTTCGACGCATTCACATTAGAAAGGCCTTCTCTCTTCTCTATTGTACTTGATGCTTTATTCTCGCCATTAAAATGCTTACACGTCTGATAAGCTTAGCAGCTAACTTTTTATGTTTCGTTTGTTGGTGCTCGGGTATTTTGCCCTCAGTATCAGCAATCGGTAGCCAAAGGACATCAGTGAAATTAAACAACACCAATTGTTTGACTTACACATAACATTTGCAACAATACCATCCTACAACTACTTCTGAATTAATATGTAATTGGAGACTGTGTACAGCAACACCTGACCCTTTTGTAGTACATCTTGCCATATACGTAGCAAAATAAAGTAGAAAAAGACGACAAACAAACAAATGAATCATATATATATATATATATATATATATATATATATATATATATATATATATATATATATATATATATATAATATATATATGCATTTCTTTAAAATTAAAATTGATAACAAGTAGAAAACATGACTTTGGCGTTACTCAGAGTTCAGCGCTACATGTGTTCTCTGTAGCGACGAATGGTCCATCTTATCTTAGCATGTTTTCGAATGTTTATTCGGAGATAAGATAGGTTGTAACACTCTTCTGTTGATTGCTACAGAAAAACCATGTAGCGTGAAACTGAGTAACGCCTCAGTCCTGTTTTCTTGTTATCGATTTGTACCTTATATTATATATATATATATATATATATATATATATATATATAATATATATATATATATATATATATATATATATATATATATATATATATATATATATAAGCACACAAATGTCTTCGTGGGAAATTGCATTACTCGATAACAAAAGCAGAGCATTAATAACATAACTTACTCCAAGTACAAGGTAATAACATGTAACTAAAGTTCTTTCATCGTGTATTCCTCAGACAGTCAGAACAAAAAAAAATCCTTAACTCTATAGTCACGTTTATGTAGTTGGGACGTACCGTTATATTTCGTTTCCAAGTGGTTTTGACATTTGATAAATATTTTTGTTTTGGTGGCGACATTTTGAGACCAATTCAGATCGGGGATTCTTTGGTGTTTTAAGACGTATCATTTGACGTAATCATGTTCAATTATTGACACAGCATCGAGTTACTCTCACATAAGCAAGCGATGTAATCTTTGCCTAACAGAATACTACATGTAAAATGCTGATGAATCAACGCTGTTGTACAAATGCTTTGAGTTTGTTGCACAACCAAAACGAATACTATTTCTCAAATGGCAGTACCACACAATATAATGGTACATCCCAACAACATAAATGAGGGTCCAGAGCTAAGGATATGTTTTTAGTTCTGATTTTCTGTCTGGAGATAATATATATATATATATATATATATATATATATATATATATATATATATATATATATATATATATATATATATATATATATATATATATATGTGTGTGTGTGTGTGTGTGTGTGTGTGTGTGTGTGTGTGTGTGTGTGTGTGTGTGTATAATATATATATATATTATATATATATATATATATATATATATATATATATGTGTGTGTGTGTGTGTGTGTGTGTGTGTGTGTGATAAAAACGTTGTAATACTTACACTGCACGTTCATGGTAAAATTCTTTCCACAATTGAGTGATTGCAACCCATGACAAAAGGATGTATTCGGTGCTCATAGAAACAGGTAAATACGTCACCGCTTTCACCACGGTTGAATGTTTCATGTAAATATTTGTCTTGTTTCCTGTTCTGGCGACCTCTTGGTCATTACGCATCCACAGGACCTCCACTGGGGCGTCATCCGGCAGATCGACTGAACAGTTGAAGATAGCTGTATCCACGTTTTCGATGACATCTGTACCCGGTTGGACATCACAGCTTGGTCCTCTATCTGGAATGTTTTGAGAAATATATTTATCATTAGTGTTTTGTTAATCTTGTATGTGTTTTTTTTTTTCTGAATTGTTGATATGTTCCTTTGTCTTTTTCTACTTTGCAGTATACAAATGGACAAATATTATGAAAGCAGGAACATATGAGCATAGGTTGACCGTTTACACTTGCATGTTCATCACACACGTTTTCTTCCAAAGTACACACAGAATATGTTGGTAAGCCAGATTATTAAATTGGCGACTCATTTAATGACCGGTTAGAAAAACACGAAACACCCTCTGGACATAGGAAAGACGTATCTCTAATTTGTAAGAAAAATATACCACGGATTGTTGTCTTGACAGAGACAGATTATTAATTGCCAGAACTCAGGGTGGCAGTTTATGACCCCTTTCAAGTAAACAGAAAGGCAACTGATTACTGACACAGACAACATCGACCACTCACAAACACAAAAATAGAACCCATGATCAAATACTTCGGCAACTTTAATGTCTGCGTTATCAACACATGCTCCTGTCTGTAATTTAGAAGAAAATGTGTTATGGACATTCAAGTATGAACCTAAAAGACCTGTTTTGTCTTGCCAATCAATGAATTTATTCCGCAAAGGCTGGTAGTTAGGTATGTAAATATGTGTGTTTGTTTGCTTGTTTGATCACTGTGTGGTTTGTTTGTTTGTGAGCCTACGGTGGTTATTATTGCTATTTCTATTATTGCAAAATATGCCACACACGTGACATTAGCATGTAAATATACATTTATGAGATGTGGTATTATGCAAAATTTTCTGAGACAATATACACTGACCTAAAACGAATAAGTTTGCTGTCGAATTGAGATTGGTTTGGTTCACCCTGCATTCATAGCTGGACTCCATGCTCTTATTAACAACCTCCATGTATAGGTGAAATTCGCCTCGAACGGGATCTCCCGTTATGTTGTAACGAGGGTCGTAAATCTCGTCGCCGAGCGAGATTTGCTGGTAACGGCCGTCGACTCTCACTGACCACGATATGGTGGCGTTCAGGTCTGATACACTGCAGTTAAGTTGTGCTGAACAGCCGGTGTACACCAGCGTGTCGACAGGAATTTCAATGAAGGGTGATTGCGAATGGCCTGAAAATGAACATATTATCAAAGCCCTCTTCCATTTTAATGACTGAAAATGAGCATTATATCACAATTATTTTGCAGTGAATGTGAAATTGCTGCAGTGTATAAACATGGATCACGCATTTGCATCTCAGAGCATTCAATAATTGAGTATAGTGTTTTCTGTTTGCCATTTTTATCCCGAATTTTAAAAGTTTAGTTCCCCCGTCTATATTTCTTTACGCTCCATCACTTCTCTGTGCAGAAGTGCCGCAATTATTATAGGGTTTGGTTTTTTTTTCGACAAAAGGAATACGAAGGCTTTTAACAAATAGTTCGACTACCGTGACGACTGCCTCAGTGTCATGACCTCCATTGTGTGTATAAGGAACTTACGAAATACTCATACAATTCTTAGAGGATAGCAACAGTCTCAGACTCGAAAATGCCAGAGGTAAAAAATGAAGGGACTTCTTTCTCAATTGAGACCAAGTTCCATTCTTTAAGATTGTTCTGAAAGTTTACCGAGATATAGCTGGTATTTTCAGACGATTGTCTAATATCGGACACTTCATTGTCGCAACGTTAGCCACTTTAGTCTTTCATGCACAATCAGTCGCTCGCAAAAGCGATGTTCACCTTACTCGTCAGCGCTGTGTGTGTGGATATGAACAAAAAATGGAGAGACGCGTTCACCCTTATTTGAAGGCATATAAAATAGTCCCGCACTGAACGCTAGCATTAATCGACTTATTGAACAATTTCTTGTGGTACTCACAGATCCCCAATGTACATAGACATGCGCACAGCGTGAGATACAATCGTCTCGGCATTTTGCGGCGTGTTCAAGTCCAACTGTTGTTTTTTTCAGAACCAGAGACTTAGTCTTCGGGGCAACTGCACCGTGTCCTACAAGTCTGAGAAGAGAAAAATAGAGTAATGAAAACCTTTTTATCTTATTATCTTCAAATTAGTGACAGACACGATAGGCGGAACCGATCGCCTCTGAAGACAGCTCCACTTAATCTTTGTACCGTGCAAATATTTATAAATTTTACCACCACCGTACCCTGACTGATTTATATGGTATAAACATTTCGTCTGTGTAGAAGTACGGGATTTAAAGCCCCCACTTTATAGTGGAACAAACTCAAGGGGCGAATTGGTCAAACTTCCCCTTAGTTTCAAATACCAACAATCTTCTCTCTCTCAAAGTTTCAAACTTAGTAAACAAGTTATACTTTTACGTGAAATGCAATATTTATACTTTCATTTCACCGTATTACGTGATCCCTTTTAAAAATTATGCGGAAGTTCGGTTCACTTGTCAGATTAATGTAGCTGGGTTCACGCCAAAATATGTGCCCCTCTGTAGCAAATTGTGTGTTTTCATACAGATAACGTCAAGTCTGAGTCAGACAGTCTGGTGTTTGTCAAAATAGAGCGTCTCAAACGGAAAACTCATTCTTCTGATAATTAAGGTGACATCTACGTTACACGATGCTCACCAGCCGCATCATCCAGCCTTGCAAAAATGGTTATCCGAAAATGCACTATCTTTCGTCAACTTGTACACAAAACGTCGTCCGTCATTAACCAAAAGTGACTTACCTTAAAGTGCGAGGCAACCAGGAGAGTGATGAATAACACATTGACTTTTATAACTTCTTCCAGGGTGACTGACGTCTCAGGTGACATGCAAATTACCGCAGACGTAATAGTCGGTCAAAGGTCACACGGCAACGCAGAGTCGTGTTTAACGCCAGTCGTGCACGGCACTATCGCGGCTCAACCGTGGCGAAAGTACACAAGACCTATGAGGTTGTTCAATTGGGGGGTCGTCACAAATGAAGACGTGAATACAAACGTCAGAATATTAGCATGTTATATATTTTCAAAAAAGATTTACATATAGCATCTCTATACACTCGATGCTGTCTCGAATGAATATAAGTATTGTAATTCAAATAAGGGCCCTGGGGGACTACATTATGCAAAAATACCTTTGAACATTCGGCGTTGATTGCTACGAACATCGGGCTTTGCGGAAGTTAACGCTTGAAATAATTGTCACTGGCATCCGCATGTGGATCTGTGCGCTCAATTCGTGACCTCTATTGATGAACCAAGTTGTTAGCACCTACCGTTACCCAGGACTGAAAGGTCATTGTGAATTGATTGAGAAGTAACTACATGGCAATAAAGAACTTTAAGCCAATACTTACTACATAAGAGGCGCGTTGTAAATAAATGCTATTATAAACGTAGGTTGCGTAATAGGCACACTAATATGTACAGATCTCTTACTTGTCAGTAAAAGCTTGCAACCGAGTAAATGGCACGGTGTTCAAGATACACTCACTTCCGCAAAACAAAACAGAAAAAAAATACAAGGCAGAAGTTCATCGTATATCACAGGTATTTGGAGATTTTTTTTCTGATAGTGTTCGTTTCAAGTGGGACAGTTTCAGTAATCAAAATTCAAAATTGTAAAATGTGCGCAAAATTTAGTAGAGGAACGATGGACAAGTGTTTAATTGCCGACTTCTGCGCTTGCTCAGATGCTGTATATGCTGAACTCTTCACAAAATAATAATAATAATAATATTTGGTTCTTATATAGCGCACATATCCACAAGTAGATGTGATCAAGGCGCTTTACAATTATTATTACCCTGGTCACTGGACCTAATATGATACCACTCAACTCCCTGGGGAGCAGACAACAGCTCACATGTGCAGCCAATAAGCGCAGCAGAGCTAAACGCACACATACAACCTCTGTCCTACCAGGTACCCATCACTCCTGGGTAGGGAGAAGCAATGAGGATAAAGTACCTTGCCCAAGGACAACAACACCACAGCCATGCCGGGGCTCAAACTCACCATCCTTTGATCGTGAGTCCACTGCTCTAGCCACTGGCCCATGATGCCTCCACAATGAAATTCCACAATGTTTCTACCAAAACAACAACAACAACAACAAACAAAACCTTAAGAAATACTCTGGTTAGTTACATACATATGTGCTGCAAATCCCCCAAAAGAATCTTTGCCTTGAAAGTGAACCTAAACGACGTCAGTGCCTGGGGAGTGACATCAGAGAAATTTCCCTTCAGGGTGGTCGTTTTGTTGAATCGATGAAAGCAACTTTAGGAATCATTTTTCTGAAGTTCAAGATTTATGGAATTCATAAAGCCACGGCCGCTTCACAAACACAACTGACCTACGTAAACGACAAGAAATGTCATCTCAACTGTCACAGTGAATAAACAAAGCAAACAAAGAAATATTTAGGAAGATTGAACTATTGGATTGGAGGGCGACCTCCAAAGAATTACCGAGAACGGCATTGAGGGATTTAGGGTTGTGCGCAATCTGATTAAAATCCGATGTTGTAATGGGCCGATTTTTTTTTCGCTAATATCGTATTACAGTCTTTTTTATCTGCAGTCCTCCGCTTAAGATATAGCGAGGGGAGGACCGCAGAAAAAGATCGTAATTCGATAGCGTAAAAGACCGACTCATCCTAACATCGGATTGCAATCAGATCGGGCTATACGGAAAGTGCAACCACAATTAATGTCCAAATAATAAGGTATGCATAGCTCACGGTTCGCTCTTCGCAAACCTAGAACAAACGCGCTGTTCGAACATTCGAACGTACTCGATTCAATACGATATGTCGATATAAGACAGATAATGACACAAGCAACGAGTGACTTGTCAAGCCCTAAAGCCCAATATACACTTAATAACAAACACACTTCCAGAATATATGTCGTCAGATTAATTCGACAGCCTATAGAGTACTTATGTTCTGTATTTTTTAGTGTAACCTCAAGGTTTTTGGTATATTTTCCATAATAGCTATTCTGTTTGCAGTGCACAGTATCTTGCTTTACTCTCGGAATCGGAATACCCGTTGTACAACTAACAGCACGACCTTTAACACTAGTATATGGATTCAACAAGGCTGTAGTTGTAAACTGAGTTTTGAGTAAAGACTAGAGTTCCCCTTGCCAGTAATGGAGTTACATTTTATGGGCATAGCGTCTTGTTTGGATTTAATCCATCTCGAGACTGGGAGAAGGAAGACTTTCGTTATCTCAGGAACAACAACAATATGAATGTCATCAAATGTTACATTTTTCGGCCCTTTACTCCTCACTTGTTACCAGGTCAATGAGGAAACGAGCGTAGCTTATTTACAAAGTGGTTATCCAATTTGTTGCAAATTGCATAATGATATCTATAACAGGTAAAGAAATCATATTAAAGTTTTGTTTCACACTTAAGGTAGTATGCGCCTCGAAATTGAAAGACTTAAACTTTTGCTCAAACTTTCAAAATTATCTTAATACATCAATAATAACAATCGGAGGGTCATCGTGTAAATTCTTACTGAAGAAAAAAATTGCTCAAGATTGAACGATATTTTAATTCAAAATTGTCTACATGTGTTAACTCTAGGGATAAAAATGACTCTTGAGAAACTGCATTGGTTAAATTTTCTCTTACACAAGAGCATTAAATTGAACACCCATAATTTATAGATCAGAAACGAATTGTAAAAGTTTGAGAGTCCGAATATCTGTCTCCGAGGCTGGTTCTACCCTAATCTAATCGCTGAGATACAGGAGTATATCTGTTAACAGCGAGATTTATTAAGAGCTACTGAATTTACAGCCAGATGACATGATGGTTGTAGTCTCAGAGATAATTGTTAAACAATTTTCCGCGTTATAATTGATCTTCAATTTTTTTTTTCATTTTTTGTTCCGCCCTGGATATAGCCACGAGCCAGTCTGTTGAATTGTATAAGGGGAACAGACTGAAGTTTTCCAGTCAACTGATTCATCATTTGAAAGGGAAAAAAAGAGAACCGAGGACTGAAACAAAGACACTCGTTATTTCCCTCCGAGTTTGCACATCGACGCCAAAAGTGCCTACTGTAGAAAGTAAAGCTTTTATTTTAGCGCAAACACTGAGAGGGAAGGCAGCAAAGACAGACATACAGAGAACCCTTACGTCCACTCTCAGTGTTTTCCTAATAATTAGATGTATATTTTGCAAGGAGGTGGTCACGATAACATGGCTTCATATTACTTTTTAGGTAAAATCTGAACGACACGTTGCCGTCATTTTGTTCATGGAAGCGAAGACATTCCGTCTTCTCCCGTAAGGATGTCCTCGACACACCGATTGCAATTTCGAATTTTACCACTTACGACTAAATTTAACATCGGACTTATTGTCAGCCGTAAGGTCAGACTTTACATGCAAGTAGGCTGTACTGACGAATTGAACAAGAGGACTTCGAACAAGATTTTGCTAGTATGCTCATCAAGAACGAACATATTTGGATATTTACCAGTAGTTAAAACTAAAAATGGAACTATAAAGTTAATGCGTATGAATCAGTCGCTTTCAAATTGATATTCCTATGCGCCAGTGGCTAACTGACTACGCATGTGCAGGTTCAATATACTATGCAAGTAACCAGAAGTGTACCCGACTAAACATTAGTGCCGACGCGCCTGCGCCGACGCGCCTGCGCCGCCTTGATACTCTGTTAGTGCTTGTAAAGAAACAAATACGGAACATGCGAAGTATTATTTCTTAAAAGTCCATTGATAAAAAAGAACCATATCGATTAAGTAGTATTATTCCACACCTCTTACAAAATAAAAAATATCGTTTCCATCACGCCTAAAACATTGAAAAAAGAGAAAAAATGTGGTGCATATGAGAGAGGGACACACGCCAATAAAGCCCGGATTGAAGTTGAAGAAGATCGAAGTTCACACTTAGAAGAGCGCCTTCTGTGTCAATAACTAGTTGCAAAATTACCTAGATTACTCAGTTTTCAGACGGAACGCTGACTTTCAGCTTAGGGGTACATTTGCTATTGCAATGATAATGATGTCACAATACGTCCCTTATTTGTTAAAGACAACGGGGTCGTTATCATGGCTAAAATTGCCAATTTATGTCCAACTTTTTGACAGATTAAACAGAAAATCTATACCTACCCGGGTCTGACACAGCATGTACTTCCTTCAACTGGGTGTTTAAATTTATTGTTTACGCACTGCGTAGTGATCGTTCTGTATACAGCAAGTATAACAATTAATTTTATTGTACTCCTTCTAAATTACTAATCATCTATTATTACTATGATGAACCGTGTAAGCATCAACTTTGCACCTTCAGGAAATAAAGTTTTTAATTATAACCTCTGGCGCGACAAAGGTTGCGCCCTATAAGATATTAGCAATGATATTGCAAAGCACAGAGCAATGCAGGCAAAAAACTCACCGCAGTTATGTTTCAAAAGCTGAGGCGCAATTATAACATTTTAATACAACAAAATCTAGCAATTTTGTATATACAGTGACGTTTTGGTATACGTCAGTGCGGCAACACCAGCAGCCCCTCTTATGTTCACTTCTTCCAACACTCGGGTCGAAGTTTTCGAAAATAACTTCAACTTTCATATAAAAGAACTGAAATGTTTGCCCCCGGTTCGCGATACAGTCGGTTCTTTTCCTTTTGCGTTCCATTTAAAAAAAAAATAACATATAATTGAAAAGTTATCCTTAATACGTGACTTGACCTTTGAACTGAAAAGTATGATTTACATCGATAAATTTCACCTTGGAATAACAAACAAACACGATTCATACTAAGCTCGTTCCACATGCCCGGCGAAGACATCAACTCATGTTGCACAATACTAGCAAATTCCCTTTTTCAAGTCAGTTTTCTTTTGCTCACCTAGTATCTGCGACTACTACGTGACAGGCGAGGGTGCTGACGAAATTTGCATTGGAAAACTAAAAGGAGCCTGGTCAACGAGCAGTCATGCAGAATATGCGCTCTCGCTGGCTTACCTCTGTTTTCGCGCAGACCCAGGTCACCGTGAGGACAAAAATCAAGCCAAGCAGGAACTTCATTTTTGCCCTACGATGATTGCAGTTGTCCTGTATTTTGCGACGTTGCTGTTTTTGTAGAGTCGTAAATGGTGGCACTCGCCACAGGTGCAGAAATAACCAAAGTGACAGACGAGACCCTGAAACATTAAGATGCCATTCACTGAAACCAAGTTTTCCTTCATCGCCTGCGTTCTGTACTGGCTGCTACTTTCACAAGCGGAAGTCGGTAAGTGCACTATGTGATGATTAATGTTACCGTACAGTTTGCAGAGTAATTTGTTGTATAAAGTCCTGTCCTGACGATTCTGAGAAAGCAAACAGACAAACAAACAAACGAAGAAAACGGTGAATCAAAAAGCGAGTTGTAATTTTAGGAAAATTCTTTAGTCAAATCCTTTAGCAAGGTATGACACACTGGCGGGTAAAGATAGACATTGGTGTTTGGAATTCGTCAATTTTTTTCCGTAAAATGTTTACCTCCGGTCTTGCGTACATTCATTCAATTTACCTGACAAATAAACTGCACATTCGGTTATTATCAAGGAATGTAACGATTTCTACCGAAGCGAATCTGATGGCAGTCTTATGTCAGCTAACATTCATATGCAACACAATTTCAATTTGAAAACAAAAAAACATACGCAAGCAAGCTTACTTTTAACAGGGGGCTATCTGTGTTCAAAGGCCAGATTTACACTAACAATTAAATGGGATATGAGTTTCAAGAATACCAGGCAATAGTTGAATTAATTGGAGTGAAGACATAGACTTAAAACCTGCTGTTAAAATATTTTGTACAAAGTGTGATATTTTTATGTTCGTTCATCTTAAAAATTAGATTTATAAACAGTGTGTGTGATCATTTTCGCTTCCCTTGCTGTATAACTTATACCGAGTTAATCAAAATTTTAAAGAGGCGTAAATGTAATATATATATACCACAATGTCCGGGTGATCTACTTTACAATCTGCTTACACAGTCTAGTAATCTGCTTGACAAGCAGTCGGGTCACTCGGCCTAAGATCAACCCAGTCCGACAACCTTATAAACATGCCTTGAAAGCAACTCGACCATAATCAAACGAAGTCTGACATCACAACTCGATATTTGCATATTTGTATTTCCGTGTACGTTCAATAGTGTAACAAATTGAGTTAAACACAAGGAACTGCATTATGCCTGTAAGAGTATAGAGAAGCTACAATCTCTCGAGACCATTGGAAACAAATTATAGAAACAGACAATGTCTAAAAGCAGTAGCGGAGTCTTTCAAGAAAATCGATCACGTGACATCCTACTCAACTCATCATTGGTGGTGATTGTTTTCTTTGAAATCTGTAATGGCGAGGGCGTCCCAATTATAATAGTAAAGTGCGAAATGATGAATGATGAACGTTGACGACAAAATTCACCCTTCATGGTGGAAATCCGGCGAAAAAATGATGTTCTCTGCTTTTAAGATATATGACGTCTGGTCTGGTCCCCGGTTATGTAACAAAGGCTACTGAGAGATGATGATGTTCCAAGATCGTATATTTTATGTTCTAAATGCATGTTATGCAAGTTTTTCAGTCAATGAAATTTGGTATTCATTTGCTCAAAAATTTATTAAAAACATACCGAAAATTTCATAAAAATTGGGGAAATGTTGCACTAAAATTTTTGGTGGGAAAAATTAGAGCATCATCTTTGAGGCTAACTATATTATTTTTCGTGGTGTATATACGAATACAGAGATTATCACAGCAAAATACGACGCACTCAGTGTTGTGTAGTGGTGTGTTTTAGCAAATGGACACCAGTAAGGAATGAAGTTAAGTTTTCATCAATAACATTCGACCTGACACAGGTACGGCTAGAGTTGACAAATCAAGTCCCCGCCATTGTATATTGCAGTGTGAGTAGAAAAAAACTGCACTTTACAGGCAGTAAATTTGGCAAATGTTAAAGCTAATGGAACAATAGACACATATACAGTTGACGGAAAACACAATCTACAATACAAAACAGCTTGAGTGCAGCATGACTTCTTTATTGTGCGACTAGAGGGGTCATGACCTCTGACCTATTCTGCAACTTAAGCCATGCATGCACGTCGTTTATCAATAGCTAGCAGATCTAGACACGCCTTTTTTTAAGAAGCTGGGCTCGCTGGAAAAAAAGTGAGTCGATTTCAGTTGTAAAGGAAATAAATGCAGACGAAGATAGTACGTATTTCAAAATTAAAGAACCAGCCGTTGACGTATATTAGAGTGCATTATATGGCTCACACTTTTTCCAGGGTCAATTGTCCTAAGAGTCATGTCTTACAAAGAAATGTTGATAAATACTGCGTCACTTGTGTGAACAATGATCGCCCAGCGCACTTAGGCCCCTTGATTGACCTTTGTGTTTTACAGTCACATAATTGTTTAAATGCCTGTGAGTAGCTCTCCATTGTGTCATAAATACTAGTAAGTCTACAGCAGTGAGCAATTGTACGTTTCCACTCGTTACTAAGCGTAGATTTTGTAGTAACAGTCTTCCCAGTAAAATTATCTCATCAATCTTCCCAATATAAACTTTAAAGGAAGCTTTCAAAGTGAACACAGCCAATTGAAACATGAACGACAGTGTAACACGGAAATTATAACTGAGCGGATGTGTCATTGAAATCATATCGAAACACCATGTACAAGATGTTTCCTCTGGTAAGAACCCCCCCCCCCCCCCCGAAAGGGATCTCTCTATTTCTATATGACTTAGTTTACATGCAAAATTATCCGGATTAAATTGAAGGCACTAGTAAAAATTATATGCATAAAATGTACAACCCACAGCAAAGAGATTTCACACTGATCAGGGATATTTTGAAATGTTCATGAATGTCAACGTAATGGATTATGAACGTTAATGATAAGTGTACGATTTTTCGCTGTTGCTGCGTCACTAACACACTGCAAGGTGAAATGTTATTGTAGTGATTCTGCTTGACCCATCACCTTTCGACCGAAACCAACTCGACCACAGCCCAAACTTTACCTGATCAATTTTGTTTTGCTTATTTTGTTGTTGCTGTTTTTTTTTTGGGGGGGAGCGGCCAACACATAGTGACAAAAACCCACCTGAAAGAATGAAACATGAGATATACCAAAGACCCTAGAGAAAAACATCTTTCACTAAGGTTTATAATTTGACGAACATTCATTAGGAATTAATGCTCTTTTTCGTTTCGCTTTGGCCGTTGGTAGATCAGGTCAACGTGAGAACACTTACAGCTTGGTAAACAAGGAACACCTCCAGTATAGTGGCCCCTTTCTGATTAATATTCTGTTCCAAGTGTCCGGCTTGTGGTCAACTCTTGTGTTCTGTACATGCACGTATACATTCATATGCGCGGTGTCGGGATATTACACGGAAGGGACGTGTGACAAAGATGAGAAAGTACTACGTTCTAGCCAACTGTCGCACTCTACTGCCATTCTCACCACTAACAGGCGAGAAATTCGGGTCCTCACCAACATGTGGTGAGAACTGTTCCGAGACCGATTCTCGCCGGTGGTATGGACAATTCTAAATGGTTTCTGGTAAGACTGCCTAACTGACCAGTGAGAATTTCAAGTCTCACCGGTAAACAGATAATTTTCCACATCACCGATGGGAACCAGGCTGCCAAAAAGTTCTCATCTAATGTTAGTGAGAACGAGAATTTCCAAACTCTTCAGTATCACTGGAATCGATGTAAAAGTAAAATTAACCACGTAAAAGCAACAACTAGAAAATCAACAATAAAATAGGGTCAACACGAATCGCTGTTCGGTGGTAGTAATAGGTGTCCGGCATTGTCAGCATGCACACTGGGTTTGACTGAAAGCAAACCTATAATCAAGGATTTTGTTGAAGTGTTGGTAGATTTAAAACCTGTGACTAAAAACATATGAAGGACATGATGCTCCTCTGCTGTGTTGCATAAATAATATCAACCAAAGTGAAATTACAGACAGGTAGAAGAGACTGAGTATTATACCATTGCCAAAAATTATCTCGCATTGTACTGGAGTACGCTCTCCCATGCCACCAGACAATAACCTAGTATTCTGCTTGACATGACCTCGGGGTCGACTCGGCCCTCAAACCAACTAGACTGAAACAAACTCGGTCACTCACGCTCTCCCTAACTCCGGATTGAAACATCACGGCCTAAGGCCAACACGGCGAAAAACCAACTTAGCCTGACCCCACCACTCGACCGAAACCAATTCGATCGAAGTTTCGATGAAGGTAGTACGTACCAATATGTTCAAATTAAAAATTCACCCAATATCGTAGAAAAATGATCAGAAGTAAACATGATTTCGTCTTCTAATGGATTCAGTCAAATTAAGGTGTTCTTCGGCCCGTCTATCAGAAACGCTGCGGATTCTCCAAGGACGAAAACGTCTCCCAGGGTCATTATTATTACAATGTGCATTGGCATAGTACTATTCCTTGTTTTCCTATTCACTCAGACTAAGTGCTATCCTGATTGAAACTGCATTTACTGAAAACATGTCGCCACGTTAGGTATAACTAAACATATTTAGTATCCTTATAATCTTCAGGTCGTCCGCGCCTCAACAATGAAAGACTTCAACTTTGTTTCAGACTGTCTTTGAGCTTACCTTCACCCTTCAAAATCAAGACTCGAAATCGGGGGTCAGCTTGAAAGTTTGGTACTAAAGAAAAAATAACCCAAATAACATATTTACGGATGTTTTAAAGTCAAAATGGCCAACATGCCTGTTATGCGTACTTAAACTTCCGGATTTTCACAAAACGAAGAACGCGAAAATCTATTTGCTCCATAAGCATTAGAACGAGTGTTCACTTTGGAAATGAATACCGTGCGGAGTAGAATTCGCTAACATTTCACGTTACACCTGTCTGCGTTGATTGGTTAAAAATTGACATTTGTAAGTGTTCTAGGACGAGAAGAAAAGAAAATTGCTTCACAAATAGACGTAGGGGTAATTTGTCAAAGGTTATAGCCATTGGAGTGTTCAACACAAGGTACAGTCTGTATAGGGCCAGGAGAAAGTACTGTATAAAACAGAGCACCATGATACATGTATGTTATCGCCAGCGGCTACGAAAGTTGTAAAGCTTTGACCCGTGGTGTAACTTTAACGATGTATTGACGTCGTCTATGAATAGCTATTTAGACCAGAGACAGTAGAGGGAGTGGGGCCACTGTCTATCGCCAGCCACAGCTCGTTTGATAAACTGGAATTACTGAAAGACGAACTTTGTTTCATTTGTAAAGAAATGCAAAAAATGGTGTGAATGAATAACTTCTCTTAAACACAAGATTTTTTTACTTATTTTTTGAGTGAGTGGGTTCAGAAAACTTTTTTCCGGGGTCGAATCTCTACTGGGTCGTCTATGCTCCGTTCAATGACACGCGGAAATACACTATACTGGTTGTGTAAAACACTGATCGCTCATGGCACAAGGATTGACCCTCCTGCGCGCACCCGGCAAGCTGGTGAGACAATCAGTGGTGCAAGTTATCAAGTAATAGCTCCCAGTTGTTTTGTTGTTAATACTATTACTGTTCTACAACCGTTAACATTTGCAGGTTTCCAATTATCCCGTTTAGTTCCTCGATCTTCAGTAAATGTTGGGCTAAACATAACAAGACAAGACAAAAAAGTCACGAAAAGTACATCAGACTGCACATCTAATTTTTTTAACGAAATAAGGCCAACTACTTGACTGAACTAGAGTAATATGAAGCTGTATGAACTTTCAAGTTAAGATGGTATTCGCCTCGAAAACAAAACATTTGAACTTTTGCTCTAACTTTCTTCAAGGAATATTTCAACCTTCCTCTTTCAAAATCAGGAATAACAATTGGGGGTCACCGTACAACTTTTGGTGCAAGAGAAACAATTTACCCAGGATTTACAAAACTCTGAAATTCAAAATGGCCGCTACCCCTGTGTTAGCTCTATGGAGTAAAAAATTTGATTTTCGCCGAAACCTGACATCAAATAGTTTTCTTACTCCAACAGCTTTAAAATGAGCCCCCTAAAGTGCTAAATAAGAAAAGAATTGTAGGAATGCGAGAGTCCGAATTTATGTCAAGGAGCTATAGATCTTGATAAATGATGAAGTTCGCCAAAAACTTTCCCTTTAAATTTGGCTCGTTCAGAAAAAAAATCGATTTGCCAATTTTACGTCATCAGATTCCAATGATAGCGTCTCAAACATATATCACAGTCACCATACTACGAGAAAAAAGGAAATCCAGTAAAGCTTAAATGCAATCGATTCCCTAATTCTTTTGATCAAAATGCCACTCTGATTGACAATGACTTCCACAGAAACGATTTCGCTTCTCTAGGTAAAAATTGAACATGACTTACAGTCATTATACATGAGGTCAGGCGCTGAAATAAGAATACTAGCTTTCAAAACATACTCTGAAATCGAAGATAACCTGTTCCATGGAACACCAATATGATATAACAAGTTAATGCCTGTCGTAATCATGTTATCCATGGCGTAAATCCACCCTCCCCCCTCCCCCCTCTCTCTCTCTCTCTCTCTCTCTCTCTCTCTCTCTCTCTCTCTCTCTCACACATCCATCTCTCTCTCTTTCTCTCTCTCTTATCCATCTCTCTCTCTCTCTCTCTCTCTCTCTCTCTCTCTCTCTCTCTTCTCTCTCTCTCTTCTCTCCTCTTCATCTCCTCTCTCTCTCTCTCTCTCTCTCTCTCTCTCTCTCTCTCTCTCTCTCTCTCTCTCTCTCAATCCTCTCTCTCTCTCTCCATCTCTCTCTCTCATTTCTGTCTGATGATTGCAGATGGCCATGAAACAAAATTAACAGATGTCATTAATATGTACTTGAATTAGATTCTGTTATTATTTGTAACGCTCTACCTCAGTATCAAGCTCTGCAATTCCTGACGGGAACATCTCTCATATAATAGATAGATAGATAGATAGATAGAGAGAGAGAGAGAGAGAGAGAGATAGATAGATAGATAGAGAGAGAGAGAGAGATAGATAGAGAGAGAGATAGAGAGATAGATATATAGATAGATATATATAAGGAGAACGCAGACAACAATTTTACAAAACAGAGGTATTAATTATTTCATCATACATAGATTTTAAAGGTATACTGTCACCTATTCAAATTTTGCCACAGTTACCATGGAAAGAGAAAATCTAACCAATCACAGATTTTAAGCGGGTGGCCGCTTTTAACCAATAGCGCCCACACAAGGACACTTTGAATACCAAGGAACGCCCCTTTGACCATATATGGGCATATTTAGATTACAGGTGACTGTATACCTTGAATCGATGGTGTTAAACGTACGGAAAATCAAACGGAGAATGAATCAAACGAAGCGTCAGAGCCTTTGTCATTTTACGAGTAGAATGGTTGAAAACAAATCCTTGCCCTTTCATTTATATTTAGCTAGGTATAGAGCTCGTCTGTGAATAGCTAGTGGACACACCTTAATCGATTGGTTTGGTTTCGTGAAAGGAAGGCTTTGATGAGGTCGCGACGGAATGCCAAGTAGTGTGTGAATGCTTAACTTCACGCTTCGAACAATAATCTAGCATAGTTACACGCCCTGCACTCTATTTGTGGCGGGGAGATTTTCTTATGTTCACAGATACAAAGAAAATACATTCTACGTAAATATGGTGGACATGTAAAAACGCATTATGACAAACAAAGAAAGAAGACGAGAGAAGGTTTTTGCACACATTTCTATTTCCGTCAACGTAGAACCAAATGGTCTGCACATGAAATAGCTCAACATTTCGACGTTTTTAGCAAGACAGTTACGTCACGGTGTTCATTACGTAATTTAGTGTATCTTGAAGGTGCCGGACGGGGTGTGTTCCTTCATGAACGAACCTCAAATCAAAAGCCATCGATTCAAAGTATTTCAAGAACTGTATCGGAGACTTCTGTATTGACCCGACTCTTTCAAAACTGACAATCGCTAAACAAGGGAATTTTACATGGCCTCTGAAACCTCTTGGTGGGGTATTGAAGTGGCAACAACCCTAACATACAAGCGAAAGCATTTGCAGAATTGTTCAGAATCTTCTAAACTGGTCTTGGGCAATTTTTGCACGGCTCCATCCCGCGACCATGTTTTATGCATCTCTTGGTGATATGTAGGTTACCCTTTTCTAGGGGGGGGGGGGGGGCACACTTTTATAGTGTCATAAATGGGCAACAAGACTCGTATTTCTTTCTTTCCTGCACCAATTTATACACAATACCTGCAGTAATAGTGAAGTGGCGAGTGATCAACACTATTAAATACATGTTGGAACCTGTCGTACCCGAATATTGTTCGACGAATACATTCAATGTAGCTGTCCTACAGCGACCCATGTTGAGGTGAGATGTGGGTCACACTAAAACCAGGGGGTCACACTTTTCAAGGTCATGCATTGTCGCTTCACTGGAACGCGGAAAAAGACTGCTGACGTTAAGTAACTAATAGAACACCCAATCGTCTGTTTTGGTATGCTTATTAACAATATGCTGAGTCATAACATTAAACATTTGATTTTATGAAGGAAAAAACGTTCAGGATGCATTCCAGAAAAAACTTTTGTAAGTAAGTGCGTTGAACTGTTTTTGCATTTGAGTTCTCTTTATAATGGGAGTAACACTGTGAATGATTGAATATTAATGACATACCTGAAACGTAAAATGGTTTAGCGGGTGTTTAAGTTCAACTCTCGTCCAAAACAGGTGTAATTGTCGTTTTATTTACTACCGCATAAACGTTACACAGTATTCAAGATGAATGGCTGTGTTTTGTGTTTTAGCGGTGTTTTGCCTCTGAAACCTGGAAGCTTTCATCAAGATCAACTTTTCACTTCGAGAATGTTATCTGTAATAGAAGGAAATCGTAAAGTCGGACACAGCTTGCTGGATTGTTGAAAGAAATATAACGCATATTACTTTTCAAACTAATTTGAAAAATTGCAAAATGGGGCTAAAATTCACACTCTTCATGCAAATATGTATACGTCCAATTTCAACCATGCATTATGCTATGGCCATTCAAAAACTGAAATGTTTTGATTTGTATGCAAATTAAACATCTTGCACATCTTATTAGTGAACTTGCTAAATGCATGGTCGAAACGAAACGAAAGGAATAATACACGCCATATAGTTGGCTAGACGCTGCAACGTTCGTTCTTTTCGTATATTCATTTTTCTGATTGGCTGAACGAAAGTGACGAACTTTTCGTATATTCATTTTTCTGATTGACTGCATGGAAAGAACGAGCTATGGTAGTTCTTCAAAATGTTGGCGCCTCGCTCTCATTATATATTCACTATGTAATAACTCCCGTCTTTGAATTACAAGGAATAACGGTGAACACAGAATGAACAGAGTTCATTCACCGCGACCTCCATTCAACTCGTGACATGAAAGTATTTCAATCTGTGCTGTTCTATTCCTTGTATTTCAAAGACGGGTGGAGTTACATGGTGAATATTTGGTCAACAACAGCGTGCCCTTCCAAGCAGACAAAATGAATATGCAAATCTTTCGTCACTTTCGTTCAGCCAATCAAGGAAAAGAATGTGAACGAAAGGAACGAAAACTCTTTCGTCGTTTTCGTTCAGCCAATCAGAACAAAGGATTGCATACGAAAAGAACGAACATTGCAGCGTCTCCGTTTCATACATGCATTTAGCAAGTCCGCTATTATAACATTGCACTTGGCTGACCCAAGCGATCGACTAGCTTTAAAATGCGTTTTGCAAATTATTTTGCTATTCCGAAACTTGTATGGGAAATACATAGTATTGTAGCAATGCCTGTTTTATATGTTAGTCACAATTTTAGGGCCTGGTCAGTTTATCCGGCCCAGGGGGGCAGTGCATACTTTTTTGCGGAAATCAAAAAGTGGTTGACCAAGCGGCTGACCATTCCAACTTTTGAAAACAGGGTCATCCCCATGAGACAAAGGTAAAACAAACATGTGAAATAATATATATATATATATATATATATATATATATATATATATATATATATATATGCATTTTTCTACAGATGCAGTTACGCCAACACCAAGTTCGCCAATTGCAAGTCTGAACATAACACCCTCAGACACAGTGACTGTTGAAGGCAGAGATACACAGCTAAATTGCAGTTTCCATCATGTTGGAAGCAATGTACCCGCATGGAAAATCTACGATGGAGTTCGCTTGGTCGAAGTCACGAGTGGTTCCGATTTACATCGAGATGGATATAACGCGACTTTGGATGCATCCAGTGGAGAGTATCATTTGATCATGCACAACGTAACGTTAGCTTTGGCCGGGAACTACGAGTGTACATTGCTCGGCTCGAGTATTTTCGCCAGGGCTGAGCTTGTCGTACTGGGTATGTATATGCGCCATCGACACTTAACCTCGGTTGGTGAAAACTTCTGAGTGACTCCATACAGAAGACAATGAAAATGATGTCGTCATCAATTAATTGCTACTAAAAAACCTGTAACACTCTCTATAAATCTATACGTGTTTCTCGTATGGTCAAGAGCTAATTATCGTCATGGAGATAGTTACACACTTCTTTTAACCATTCATCATCGAAAAAATAAAAAAATAACAATAAAATAACAAAAAAAACCCCAACAAAATCAAAACAAAAATGAACACCACAGCCTTCCTCTGAGGGTACCAGTTTTATTTTTTATATTTACCCAACTTTGTGTTTGGATTCAATTTGGATTTTAATGTCATGTTGTTATATGCATTTTATGTTTAACCATTCAATACTTGACTTTCTTTAATGACAGAATATGGGCCTGTATGTGGGGTCAGCCCAGGTCACACAGTAGTATCAAACCAATCCGAATCAACATTCACCTGTCATGTCGACGGTGGCTCTTGGGGTGACCTCGTCTGGTTAAAGAACGGCGTGGAAATCTCGCGCGCCAACGATTCGACAAATGAATATTCAACCAGACTTCAGAAGACAGACAATGGGGCGGTGTATAACTGCCGATACGAAAGCCAGAATATTTCGTCTGAACTTTGGCCTCAACTGACGTGCATAGACGACATATCTGTGGATGTGCAGTGTAGGTATACTTGTGGTACAAAATGGTTAAAAATAGTCATTGTCTATCCACTGCTTATGTATCTTTCACTTACATAATTATACTCAATGCTATTCAACGCCACATTCATTTCGAAGCTTATAGAGCGAATGATTTTTTTAATCGTGTTAGTTTTGTGAAAAGTGATAGGCAGCTATATAGAATTTAAACTATCGGTAAATATTGGGGGATTTTTGTCACTGCTACCAAATTTTGGACAATGCTACTTGATTTCTACTCTTCTTATTTTTGATTTTGAGAAAGATTGGTTGAAAGTTGAAAACTTTCAATTCTTACAGACAATATAAGCTAAGGATTGTCGCAAATGTGTGAAAATAGTGACTGACTACAGCAGAAGCTCTTTTCCTGCTACGTACTATGTGCATTGTCTTTCTTACGTGCTGTGTCAGCAACGATTGCCGTTTAAGTTTTCCAGGAAGAAAAGAACAATGCTATGTCATTACTGTTCATAAGGCTAAGTATATATGTCCGGGCACAACGTGCAACGGTCAGTCTCCACTCATTCATCAGTTAATCACCAGTCTCTAGATTGCTGTGTTAAATTCGGTAAAAATAAAGTAGCCTCTTTAGATGTATACTAGTAGCTGCTTCCAGTATTCTTTACATCCCTTCAGGATAAGACCGCTGCAATCTACCTATTGAGCGACACTATGATCATAAACCCAGTCACATCACAATGATAGTGATATCATTATCCAAGTCGTCCGTCTAGCGCAGCAATATTTAAAAACACTGAAAATCCCTGTATGCTTAACCGCTGACAAGTGTTGTATGCCCTCTTTCCCTTTCCCCGTTCCATTTTCACTGTGTTGTTTTGTATGTTTTAAAGAAAGTTATTTGTGCAAATAATCTTTTTCTATATGTTCAGACCCTGCGACAGTGGCCGTTACCAACAACACCATTGGACCGTATCTCGAAGAAGATGAAGTTTTCGCTGTCTGTGAAATTACAGAGGACGGTAACCCTAAAAAACTGAATGCCTGGTACTGGTTAGAGCCTGATGGACGCAACAATTCAGACGGTGAGGTGTTAAATCTTGGCAGCGTCACAAGACGACACAATGGGACGTACACTTGTGTTGCTGAAAATATGTACCATGACAATAGCATTGGACGAGGCACCGCATTCTATGACGTCCACGTACATTGTAAGTATGGGAAAATGCAAATATTTTCTATTTGATCGACACAAGACAGATCCAGAAACGGTGTATATAATATGATTCAGAGAGAGAGAGAGAGAGAGAAGAGAGAGAGAGAGAAAAAAAAAACAGAGACAGAGAGACAGAGACAGAGGACAGAGACAGAGACAGAGACAGAGACAGAGACAGACAGACACATAGACACACAGACACACAGACACACAGACAGACAGACAGACATACATACAGACAAACAGACAGACAGACATCTACGTATTAGAAGAAACAAAAAGAGAATATGTGAAAGTCCCGTAATGTGGAAATCAGAAACGCATCACCCTTGATATCTATGCCAACCATAATGTACTGAAACTAATTTGTATCGTCAAGCGACTGAAAATGACAAATAAAATCAAATGATCATATTAATATTGCAGATTCACCGTCAGTACAGATAGAGGACCTGAGTGATGGTAAAGTGATTGAGGGCGACGTGTACCTCGCACGCTGCCACGTCGATGCATACCCCGAAGGCGATATGGCATGGACCGATGTCAACGATGACGTCATTAGCCATGACCAAGAACTTGTTATCGCAAATTCGCATAGAACCAATGCTGGAACATATACGTGTCATGCAAATAACACATTCTTCAATGGACAAATGGGATATGGAAATTCCTCGATTTTTATGGACGTACAATGTAAGTAAGATGTCACTTATTTTATTAATCTTTTCCATAAATAAATAAATAAATAAATAAATAAATAAATAAATAAATAAATAAATAAATAAATAAATGATTAATTAATTAAGTAAGTAAGGAATAAAATAATAAATAAGTACGGTAATTAATAAATGACGTAATGAATAAGTTGATGAAATAAACAGATAATTGACTGAATAGATTGATGGATTAATCATTCAATCAATTAATCTATTAATCAATCACGTATTTATAGATTTCTCTGATGTGAATATAGAAGATAAAAGTAACGGGAGAGTTATACTTGGAGATACGTTTACAGCTGATTGTGTTGTCGACTCTAATCCCGAGGCGGAGTACAAATGGACTCTTCCAGGCGGAAGAGTTTCTACCTCGCCGCAGCTTGAGATCCCGTCAGCGATCAAGAACAACACTGGCAACTACACGTGCGAAGCGAACACAACGTTTTGGAACGGGTCGCTGGAAATAGCAAGTGCACATTTGTATTTGGACGTACAGTGTAAGTAAATTATAGCGGTTCCGGAGACACCTAATTGCGTTCGCACTGTGTGTGAAGACATAATTTTGCAGTAGTTCTGTTAGTCGTAGCTGTTACCCTTTTCTATATGAAAGGCAGAGCCCATTAAGACTCTATTTTAAAAGCTGGCATGGGGTTCAAACTTTATGACCATGTATGTTAGCCGCGGATGGTGAGAATGTGCGTGCACGTGCGCGACAGTAAAGTGTTTCACTGAATGTTTAATCTTCTCTTGCTTGCAAGCAAAGTTGATGTTTAGCACAGTTTACTAGTATATCAGAATGGTTTAAGAAGGTAAACATCTTAAATCACTTTTCATGTTAAAATCATGAAAAAGTTAAAGAAAGAGCAGCTTTCTTCCTTTCACACTACAGTGTGCTGCACCAAGGTTATGGAATGTTTTCTGGTTGACATTGACGCATCGACCGCATTTACGATTATGATTGACTTTGCGCAGGTATTTATTGGCTTTTCGATAAACAAAATTGAAAAGTGCAATTATTTTTTCTTTGAATACTTATACATTAGTCATGACACATCAACAATTTATTATTGTTAATCACTAAACTTATAACAGAAAAAGTTTCCCAAAGCTTGGAAAATCTGTAGTCGTTACATGTGACGATACTCGAAACAGACGTTTTGCTGTTCGAATTTTTGTCAACTCAGCAATTCCTAAATTACTTGAATTCTCTTTTTTCACGTGGGATTGCTGAAACAGGCGTGTTTGGAACAAACCACTTGTCCTTCTAAAGTACACTTTGTCCTATGGAAAGATCTAAATACATGGATATAAACAGTGTGTTGAAATAATCTTACAAGAGGGAGGTAGCTAGCGTATCAAATTCTATAATTTTTATCAAACTGCTCTCATGAAGAACACACACACGACGTTTACAGAAATTCCTGTCCTTTATGTCGACAGATGAACCCATGATTACCTTGATTACTTATGGACCAATAAATGAAACTGGCCAAGTTATTGTCAACAGCAGCATAAGTGTCCTCTGTGACGTCATTGAGAGCAACCCTGGAGTGGATGTCGTGTCTTGGGGAGTCAGCGGCGGCGGCGATTGGTTAAACTTTACATCCGTAACACGTGGCGATCACGGAAACTACTTTTGTACTGCAAACAATACGTTTTGGGATAACACTACTGGCAGTACAACCTTACAGATATTTCTCGATGTACAGTGTAGGTATACATTATCCATCTTCGTTGCATACAGGAAAAAATGAAAGCTTTTTGCTCATTATCGCAGTTTCAATGGTGTCGCAAATTACATGAGTCACTCGTGCATATCGAAGGCGTCTTTCTTGTATGCCAAAAAAGCTGAATTCATAGAGCCAAAGGATTACGCTTGATTCTATTTTAGATTCTACCAGAATATTCGGCAGTTTTGCCAGATACTTAAAGGAAATCAATTTTGTGTTTTAGTGCTGGATTCTCAGTGCTGGATCACGAGGGATACATTCATGGATTCTACTGTAAATTATAAGAATCAATCATAATGGATTCTTTCAAATACTGTTAGGGCAAACTAATAACAAGATAGTCCATGCCAAACCTTTAATTATGTATCAGCTGAGTTAGAGAACTCGGACTAAAACTTATTGAAGCTGGTTCAAGTACTTTATTGGCAGGCTTTTCCTCCCAAAAAGCATTAGCATTTTCAAGACGATCAGATGCATTTGTTCGAATTCACTTATTCGCATGTGATCTTGAATACCATTTAAAAATATGCACATAACGCAAATACAAGATTGCGTCAATCACATTTTCAGATGGACCTGAAATAACGTTATCTGACGTCGACAACATTGGACTTGAAGGCAGACCTTTCACCAAGTACTGTGAAGTCAGTGGTAATCCCATTGCAAGCAGCGTACAATGGAAATACGGCGATGTAGTGGTTTCTGAAAATCATACGTTGGCGTTCACTCCCCAGAGAAACCAAGAGGGGGCGTACACGTGTGTCGCAACGGTTGTGTTTTGGGATGGTACTCAGGAAGTAACTGCAGCCTCCTTCGACTTGGTTGTACAGTGTGAGTGTACATGCTCTGTCGTCTGCCATCTTGAACCTTCATTTGTCCCTGTTTTTATTTAGGATCCTGTTCGCTGTTTCTTTTCTCTTTATTGCTTTTCTAGATATGTCCCCAATGTCAATGCGACGCTGCATATTAATTTTAAACATGAACTCCTTAACATGGTCGTTTGTTGATCACAGAGGTTAGCACAATAATAGGTGAATTCGACATATGTCATGAGGTGTTCCTAATTTTTGCACATGTACAAGTAAAATGTGTGTACCCTTTAATCTAGGATTTGTTATAAATGACTAAAAAAAAATAAATTATGACATATGACAAGTCAAGCGGAGAATTAAAAGATGAGAAAAAGCAGTATAGAAATAGCTACAGGTCAGACAACTGCAAATAATGATGATTAAGGCAGAGAATATAAAACTATGTAAGATTTAGCAAGAATGTCAATATCTGAAACTGCCAAATGCGAAATTTTTATTTTCAGATTTACCCGGCGTAATGGTTGAAGAGAAAATTCTGACTGTGAAGGAAGGCGAAAATGTGACCTTGAACTGCGAAATAGATTCCAAGCCGGCAGTAGTTTATCATAACTGGACCAAAGATGACGCTGTTGTGTCCACAGACTTAAAACACGTACTTGGCAACGTCCAACGATATGACACAGGAATATACACGTGTATCGCTGTTAACGAATTGCATGATGGGACATTGGGTGAAGGGGACAACAAAACGGAAGTAATCGTTGAATGTAAGTCTGAAAATATGTTGACACACTGATAAAATACCTTACACAATGCATGTGAGAGAGATTCCTTCTAGCTATATAGGTATTCTGCAGTGAATTTGATCCAAAAGTTTTACAAAAATTGACATGAGTAGATATATATTTGATCCCGACAAAATTTGTTTAGCAAATTTGCAATTATCTAATATTCATTCGTTCTTTTCACGAACGCATTTCAAGATATCCCGGATGTCAGCATCGATATCGGAGCTCCGATTATTAAAGAGGATGAAACGGCGATGTTCACTTGCAAAATTGATTCAAATCCCAATGTTACATACCATAACTGGACGAAAGATGGCGTCGTCGTGTCCACAGACCTAAACCTCACCATCGCGAACGCCCAACGTCAGCATACTGGCACTTACCAGTGCATTGCTGGCAATGTGTTCTATGATGGAACGACAGGCACGGGATCCAGTGCCACTAATCTCACTGTTCAATGTATGTATTTAAGACTGGCAGTTTCATTGATTTTAAATGCAGTGCAGTTATTGTAGCAGGATTACGAATGCACGTTACAAACACATGACAGATAAAGTTGAGAATTCTTGATTGCTCGCTCGCTTAAAAACTGTCAGGAAACTATCACAAATAGAAACACAGTTACAAATACAATTATGATAAGCTGTGTAAGAATAACATTCAAGTTTACAGTAGAGTTTCCTGTAAACATAGCCTTATTTCAAAATCCAGGCAAGCCATGTATTTCTCACAGATATCAAAACAAGATATCTATAATTTTCAAGGTCTCTGCCATTATGTTAATGTTCTTTGAAAAGTATTCTTGGCCACTCTAGATCTTCTGTAATCAACAATAATTTGTTCATTAAACGCACTTTGCTGCTCATATTTATTTATTTCGAAAAAAGGCAGCTGATTTACAACTTGTAAAAAAACTGTAAAAAATATTACATGTACGGAAACGACATTCAGTTCACATCCGATACTGGCGTATTTACAAAAATCTTCTCAGAAAAGTGTTACAATTCATGCGGTAGCCTTCGGGATATTAGACTAAGACACTGAAGCAGAGTCAAGTCAAAAGCTCAAAACTACACTTTGCAACCACTTTGCCTAAGCCAATATTGAAATTTCAGTATTGTGCCAGCCAATATATATTAGCAACCTATCATACATTATCGATTTACAGATGCCCCTGCTGTGAAAGTTGACATGAATAGTGTAACTGTGAAGGAAGGTGAAAACGTAACCTTTGACTGCGAAATTGATTCCGACCCGGATGTAGTCTACCATAACTGGACGAAAGGTGGCGCTGTCGTGTCAACAGACTTATCATATATGATTGAAAAGGTCCAACGACATGACGATGGAATCTACTATTGCATCGCTGGTAATGAACTTTACGATGGGACATCTGGCACAGGACAAAATGGAACCGAAGTGAACGTTGAATGTAAGTCTGGAAACCTTCCATGTAGGGAATCTTCTAAAATAAAAGTCTGCAATGTTCAGGATTCACCATAAGAATCTTTTTTTTTCATATTCCAGAAAACAATGAATCAATCAATAAGAAAAAATGAATGCCGATCACAAAATAGACATCAAATCAGTGCAAATGTAACTGAAACCATAAGATAGATGCATATTCATCGTCAGCAACATAATAAAGGCTGAGAGAGAGAGAGAGAAAAGAGAGAGAGAGAGAGAGAGAGAGAGAGAGAGAGAGAGAGATGATGATGATGATGATGTTGTCGTTATGATAATGTGCACACATGCTAAGTTGTAGATGAAATTAATTTTTGCTATAAACACATTTCCAGATATCCCTCATGTCAGCATCGATGTCGATGCCGCGATAATTAAAGAAGGCGAAATGGTGATACTCATTTGCAAAATTGATTCAAATCCCAATGTTACATACCATAACTGGACGAAAGATGGCGTCGTCGTGTCCACAGACCTAAACCTCACCATCGCTAACGCTCAACGACAGCATACCGGCACTTACAGTGCATTGGTGGCAATGTGTTCTATGATGGAACGACAGGCACGGGATCCAATGCCACTGAACTCACTGTTCAATGTAGGTCTTATGTATTTCAACCTTCGCTTTATTGTGGGTGTCGTATCGGGTAAAATTGTTGCACAACCTATCGAAGGAGAACATTTGTAATGGATGTAGTTGGCGATATTTTCTATCGCCATAAACGTTTTGTAATACCCTTGCACGTTGTAATTCCAAGCTATTTTGAAATTCACTGTACCAACTTTGACAATAAATATAACACACTCATATGTTTAAGGAAATTGAAATTTGCTTGCCACAACCACTTAAGATTGACAACATATACACTTGACCATCGTTTAACAGATACCCCCAGTGTATCAGTTGACAAGAGAAGAGTGTCAGTGAGGGAAGGTGAAAATGTGACCTTCAGCTGCGAAATAGATTCCAACACTGACATGACTTACCACAATTGGACAAAGGATGGCGCTGTCGTGTCAACAAACCTGAGCTTTACCATTGCCGGCGTCGACCGGCTTAATTTTGGCTTCTACGAGTGCATTGCTGTAACGAGTTCTATGACGGAACGACAGAAACAGCACGAAACCAAACCGAACTCGATGTCCAATGTATGTATGTATTGAAATTGTAGTTCAGTTCATGCAATAAATTCTTTATTTGTTTTAACTTTTCACCGATTTCATAAAATCTTATCAAGGATCGTTGCATCTACACTTGCAAATGGATACAACAATTAAGAGAGAGAGAGAGAGAGAGAGAGAGAGAGAGAGAGAGAGCCATGCTTGAATATGTGTAACAGATGATACACTCTTCCAGATATTCCTGAGGTCGGCATTTTTACTGAAGCCTCGATAATTAGAGAAGGCGAAATGGTGAAACTCAGTTGCAAAATTGATTCCAACCCGGACGTAACATACCACAACTGGACGAAAGATGGCGTTGTTCTGTCCACAGACCTAAACCTCACCATCGCTAGCGCCCAACGACAGGATACCGGTACTTACCAGTGCATTGCTGGTAATGTGTTCTATGATGGAACGACAGGCATGGGATCCAATGCCACTGAACTCACTGTTCAATGTATGTAGTCAAATCTTAGGGACTGGTCAGTTTCTTCGGCCTGGAGGGGGGGGGGGGATTATTTTTTGCCGATGTCAAAAAGGGCTGACCCCCCCATTCCAAATTTTGAAAACAGGGTGACCCCCCCTCTTCCAAATTTCACAAACAGGGTGACCCCCCCCCCCCCGGCGCCGACATAGGTAAAACAAAAGGTGGACATAATCATATATATATATATATATATATATATATATATATATATATATTACATTTTACATATATTTATACTTTAAATAGTCATTCTATATTTAAGAAATTGTTGACATGTCAGTTGTAAGATAGGAATTTCAAAGTGTCAATCTTAAAGTTTGAACACAGTACATTTTGAATGAGCTGTATTTTGAATGAGCTGTGAATGTATTTCACACTTTCTATGCTTAACCAGATGTCCTGAACAGTTGTACAGAAATGGATGTCAATCATTAAAATCAAAGAGGAAAAAGCAGTGAATCAAAAACTTTGATGGGTGTTAAGACTTGCCAACCATCCAATTAAATCTCCTGAGGAGCCATAGAGAGCTTTTTTTAGCCAAATCTGATGTGTACAGTGTCTGAGAGGACCTTCTCTTGTAACATTGAAACCATAAAAGCACAGTTAATAATGACAAAAACTGCCTTTTTAACTGTTATTTTGTTCATAAAAAGCATCTTTCTACAGAAAACCTGTGACACAAAGGAAAATAATTGCATCAATGAGAAGGAAAGATATCTTGTCATTTTTCTATCTCTAAAATAAGTCACTGTATCAAATATATATTGTGAATTTTGTGCATGTTGCTTTTTCATACTGAATTCTCATAGAGAGAACAGAAAAGTATCAGGAATTTGTCATCCTTTTCATGTGAAATGCAGATTTCATAATGGTACACTTTCACTTAGCAAACATCAAGATATCTCTGATTTATTAAAGTATGGCGCTCGAAGGGCGCGCCGAAAAATATGAAACATGCTGATATCTCTGATATATATGCCTTGTATATTAACGTCATGCACCTGAAGGGCATGCTGTAAAAATGTCTGATATATTAAAGTAATGAGCTTGAAGAGCACGCTGAAAAATATTGAACATACAGATATCTCTGATGTATATATGCTTGATATGTTAAAGTTGGGCGTGCTGAAAATATGACTGATTATTATTCAAGTTACGCGCCCGAAGGGCGCGCCGAAAAATACAACTGAATGATGAAATTTGTGGCTGAAACTAGCATTTTAGGCAATGATGAGCCTGTTTCTAAATTCAAAAACACACTGACCCCCCCTATTGGGCATTTCAAAAACATGGTGACCCCCCCTATCACCAAAGTCAAAAACAGGGTGACCCCCCATGAATCCACCCCCCCCCCAGGCTGAAGAAACTGACCAGTCCCTTAGCTCTCTTCGTCATCATTTTATCATTGTTTTCAGTAACTTCATTCTTTTTAATAGGATTACGAAACGAATTCAATGCAGTCTAGATAAGGTTTTTTAATATTTGCCTTATTGTAGTCATGTAAATTCTGGCATATTTTAAAACATATGTACAGATCAAGGGCAAAATGATGTGATGACCACATCCCAACTATGATTGAACACGCAATAAAAATCATCCAAACTATATTCAAATTGTGTGATTTCTCCTCATGAAGTTTAATTTTAGATCCTGTGAGTATAACGTATTAATAATTATTTGAATATCGATTAACAGATGTCCCCGGTGTAACAGTCGAGAAGGCAAGTCTAACATCAAGGAAGGTGAAAATGTTACCTTGACCTGCGAAATTGACTCAAACCTGGAAATTACTTACCATAACTGGACGAAGGATGGCGTTGTTGTGTCTGACAACCTAAGGCATGTTATTGACAGTTCTCGACCGATTGATTCTGGCCTTTTTGAGTGCACTGTCGTTTATAAATTTTATGATGGATCCACAGGAACGGTATCAAATAGAACTGAACTTGATGTTCAATGTACGTATTCAAATTGTACTGCTATATTTACCATACTCACTAATTGTTAATTTATTGATTTATTATCTGTTGTCAGTCCAAATTTATCCCATTCACTTGATGTCTATCCATAGACCCTCGAGAAAAACGGGACAGGCAACTGCGATAGAGAACAAAGGGTCTATGGGATTAGCAGCGTGCGATCTATCTTGCAATAATTAAGAGGTGTTAATGGGTCGGGGACGGAATGTCGCTGGGTCCGACTGACTGCACAATGTCCGGTTCACAGACACGTGCATCGGGTATACGGTCATAATGTTTTCGGATTACAAGTTATTCCGGATTACCCGCAAGTCCATTTTTAGAAAGAAAAGTGTTACACTATTTTGAGAAGAATTCGTGAAAATAGTTTAGAAGTCTGCAGGGAGTTAGTACGTTGCTGTAAAGTGACAAAGTTTCGAATAGAAATCCGAAACATATATCGCTGCAGTTCAAGACTTGACAGCAGTTGACATCACAGAGTTGTTTACATTCTGCAATCGTCTGTGTATCTCCGAATTTTCCCTCGTTTTTGCAGTTTTTTAACCTTCGGAATATTTTCTGTGCGAGGAGTGCTCCATGATTCGGTAAAGTATGTATGTTAACTACTAAAATGTTGTTGTTTGAAAACTGTGAACGGCCAAATTTACGAGGACAGCGTTCAGCTTTGTGTAAATGCATGTCTACCTTACCGCTTCTGACTCCACCAACCGTTGGAGAGTCCCGATTTATCGCAAAGTTTCTACTGACAGCGAAAGTCAGTGTTACAAATATATTTTCTAGTACTTTGCGGATGTAAACATGTGTAGCTTATCCGAAATCTGGTGTTTCTTTAGGCTAAAACAGTACCAAAATGTTAGAGGTCGTGCATTTGAGCTCCGATGGAGCAGTCATTGTTTATATACCCTGATTTTCGTCAAATGTTGCGTGACAGATGAAATAAAGGTCAGATTTTCGTTCCGCAGGACTGGGGAAGTGTATAGCAGTTTAACTTTTAAATGTTTGTTGTTATCGGATATTTTTATGGTAGGGAATGTAGACTTATATTATCGATACCTAGCAAGAGTTTTCTGCAGCGTCTATGGCTAAAATAACATTCACCATGACTTGTATAAAAAAAACCCTCAAATTCTCAGTGTCATTACTCGGAACGTGCCATGCAAGAGCAAAGTGTACATATTCAGAACGTCAGTTTGATCGTTAATGAGATTCTGTGTTAAGTACGAAGTATTGTTGTCGGGGACCGCTTGGTAAATGAACTTTAATATATTCCAAGATAGATCGCACAAAGAAACCTCAGCAGTTGCTTGTTCCGTTTTTCTCGGGGGTCTATGGTCTATCTTAATATTTAATAATCTGTACGTTGACGACAATTGGGGCAAAAAATGTTTGCTATGTCGTTTAATCGAATATCAAAGTGTAAGTGCCCTTAAGCCAATGGAGATTCGTGTAATATTAGATTTATATTATGAGTTCACTTTTCAGAGATCATGCAAATCGCTGTCTCTATTGAAGGCTCACAGACGCACAAGGAATCAAGTGATCCAAATTTAGAGTCCAAAATCTGTAACCGAGTGGCATTCTACATTAAGGTTACGATTGTATTAAAATTTCAGATCCTCCAAGAGTGCACATCGATGACAAAGTATCAACAATAAACGAAGGAGAAACAGCGACGTTAGTTTGCAAAGTTGAGGCAAAGCCAGCGGCAACTTACCATAACTGGACAAAAGAGGGGGTTGTCGTGTCTACAGAGCTGAACTACACCATCGAAAATGCTACTTGGCTCGATTCTGGTCACTACGAGTGCATTGCTGTTAATACGTTCTACGATGGAACGACAGGAATTGGAAAGGACGTAACTGAACTCAGTGTTGAATGTATGTGTAGTACACATTACTAAGAGCAAATTGTATTCGATACTACATTCTGCATACATTTCATCTATCGGATAACTAAGAGGAGAACCTCATACAGAGATTTAGACTATGAAGTTTACCTCCGTGGTAGTACCATGATGCAATTTTAGCTGTGCCTTAAACAAAATCTTCGGCTAGGAAACATCAGGCAGGATAATCATTTATTACTATAAGATACATCTGGAGAAGCTATAAAGAAACGTGCAAGCATTTAACAATATCAATTGCTGAATTTTGTATGTACAGATTTTCCGAACGTTGCGGTTGTCGACGAAAAAGTAACAGTAAAGGAAGGTGAGAATGCAACTTGGAATGCGAAATTAATTCCAACCCTAAAGTAACCTACCACAACTGGACGAAAGATGGCGTGGTCCTGTCTACAGAGCTTAACTACACTATCTTTGATGCCAATCGACTTTATTCTGGCTTCTACCAGTGCATCGCTGGTAATACACTATCCGATGGAAGGACTGGAATGTCATCCTCCATGGTCGCATTGGATGTTCAGTGTATGTAAAAATTTCTGTGCAGAAAACTTAATCCATATCAGAATATTTTGTGGAGCATATTTATAAGTACAATGTAGTACTCCTGAATATATATTACAGATGGTTCCTGGAATTATTAAATTAGGGTTTCGCATTTTTTCTCATAGATCAAAAACAATCAAAAACAAAATAAAATTGATATTTCCGGCCGCTGTCTAGGTCATATTCTCTGGTATTAAGAACGATATTATTGGATTGACTGTTATGTGTATTACTAAACAATCTTTTCGCTTCATACTTGCCATAACCTTTTCAAATATATGCCATGAGGGGACGGGGTCAACAGACATGCTCCATCAGGACATACAAATTAGCCTAGCAAGTTTGCTTAGTGTACCGTATGTATTGTTTCCGTCCTATTTACATGTCATTACTGGCGTTTTCCAACCAGTCTTCAGCTAGAACTGGCACACAGACAGGTAGACATGCAGACTGACGGAGAGACAAACAATATTAATTTTTAAGTGTGTTGTTTTAAGTCTTACATGGAATTGATAAATATAAGCATTACAATGCATTTCCAGATCCCCCAGAGGTTAGCATCGACAACGAAGAATTCTCAATAAAGAAAGGAGAAAGAGTGTCCTTAATTTGCAAAGTTGAAGCAAATCCAGCGGCAACTTACCACAACTGGACGAAAAATGGCGTTGTCGTGTCTACAGAGCTGAACTACACCATCGAAAATGCCACCTGGGTCGATTCTGGTCACTACGAGTGCATTGCTGTTAATACATTCTACGATGGAACGACAGGGATGGGAAACAACGTAACTGAGCTCAGTGTTGAAGGTATGTGTAGTAAACATTACTAAGGATATTTTTGTTCCTTACGACACTTCTGCATATATTTATTCATGGATGACTATGAGGAGAACCGAAAAAAAAATGATTAAGAATATGACTTTTAGCTTGAACAAAAATCGATGTTCGGGCAGGAAAGTCATGACACGAAACTGAAGTTTATAAAATGATCGTCACTTATTACTACAATAAAGAAGCTTTGAAGAAAATGCAAGTATTTTAAAATATCAAATGGTGAATTTTATATTTACAGATTTCCCGAACGTTGCGGTTGTCCACGAAAAAGTAACAGTAAAGGAAGGTGAGAATGCAACCTTGAAATGCGAAATTAATTCCAACCCTGAAGTAACCTACCACAACTGGACGAAAGAGGGCGTGGTCCTGTCTACAGAGCTTAACTACACTATCTTTGATGCCAATCGACTTATTTCTGGCTTCTACCAGTGCATTGCTGGCAATACACTATCCGATGGAAGGACTGGAATGTCATCCTCCATGGTCGAATTGGATGTTCAGTGTATGTAAACATTTCTTTGCAGAAAACTTAATCCATATTAGAATATTTTTTAGCATATTTATAAATACATGTAGAACTCCTGAATATATATCACAGCTTTGTGGAATTATTTAATTAGGGTTTCGCATTTTTCTCATAGATCAAAAACAATCAACAACAAAAAATGTGATGTTTCCGGCCGCTGTCTAGGTCATATTCTTTGGTATTAAGAACGATATTATTGGATTGACTGTTATGTGTATTATTAAACATTCTTTTTCGCTTCATACTTGCCATGACCCTTTCAAATATATGCTATGAGGAAACAGGGTCGATAGATGTAGTCCATCAGGTTATAAAAATTAGCATAGAAAGTTTATTTAGTGTACCTTATGTATTGTTTCCCTCCTATTGACACTAATTACTCGCGTATTCAAAACGGCCATCAGATATAACTGGCACACAGACAGGTAGACATGTAGACTGACCGAGAGACACACAATTTTTAAGTGTGTTGTTTAAGTCTTACCTGGAATGATAAATATAAGCATCACAATGCATTTCTAGATACTCCAGTGGTTTACATCGACAACGAAGAATTCTCAATAAAGGAAGGAGAAACAGCGACGTTATTTTGCCGAATTGAGGCAAATCCAGCAGCAACTTACCACAACTGGACCAAAGATGGCGTTGTCGTGTCTACAGAGCTGAACTACACTATCGAAAATGCTACTTGGCTCGATTCTGGTCACTACGAGTGCATTGCTGTTAATACGTTCTACGATGGAACTACAGGAATTGGAAACAACGTAACTGAGCTCAATGTTGAATGTATGTGTAGAAAATATTACTAAGGATATTTTGTTCAATACGACACTTCTGCATATATTAAATCCATCGGATGACTAAATGGAGAAGAGAAACAGAGATTTAGACAATGAAGTTTAGCTTAGCGATGATATACCAAGATACAATTTTAACTGTGCTTTAAAGAAAATCGGTGCTCGGGTAGGAAAGTCATCACATGAAACTGAATTTTCCTAAGATTTAATCGTTATTGATTACTATCAGATATAACTAAAGAAGCTTTGAAAAACTGAAAAGCATTTTAAAATATCAATTGCTGAATTTTCTATCTACAGATTTCCCGAATGTAGCGGTTGCAAACAAAATAGTAACAGTAAAGGAAGGTGAAAATGCAACCTTGAAATGCGAAATTAATTCCAACCCTAAAATAACCTACCACAACTGGACGAAAGATGGCGTTGTCCTGTCTACAGAGCTTAACTTCACTATCTTTGATGCCAATCGACTTGATTCTGGCTTTTATCAGTGCATCGCTGGTAATACGTTATCCGATGGGACGACAGGGATGTCATCCTCAATGGCCGAATTGGATGTTCAGTGTATGTATCAAAATATCACATCATACTGTCTATAGTCACTTTTGGCTCGTGTAATTGGATGTTTATACATTGAGTGTTTTAATTCATTCAGGATTCGGAACAAATGTAAGACAAACAAAAATGTTTACTTTCGGTATATTGCAAACACTACTTAGCAGAAAACCTTGGTCAATGTTTAAATCCTTTCAGAAGGATGTGCGGTGAAATAGTTATCACGAAATTTTATGCTGAAGAGGACTATACTAAATACGAATTTCGAATTTCATATTTTTCTAAGAGATCAAAATACGATGCAAAAGTGGAATGATTCCCGCCGTTGCCTCTGTTATATTCAAGTCTTATGAACTATTTCATTACTTTGGCTCTTATTTGAATAATAACTTATTCTTGCCCCTTCCAATTATGCCATAGTATTTTAACAATACAAATATTACACGCTATGAGGGACCAGTATCAGTACATTTTTTGTAAAAGGATATGCAAAGCCAGTAAGAAATTTTACTTGGTAAGCCTTTATGGCATTGTTTCGCACATGTTCTTCAGCCAACTGTTATCTGAGACAGACTGAACAAAAGACGGACAGACAGAAGAAGACAGAAGAGGAAAAGACAGACAGACAGACAGACAGATAGACAGGCAGGCAGACAGAGATAGATAGATAGATAGATAGATAGATAGATAGATAGATAGATAGATAGATAGATAGATAGATAGATAGATAGATAGATAGATAGATAGATAGATAGATAGATAGATAGATAGATAGATAGATAGATAGATAGATAGATAGATAGATAGATAGATAGATAGATAGATAGATAGATAGATAGATAGATAGAAAGGTAGGTAGGTAGGTAGGTAGGTAGGTAGGTAGGTAGATAGATAGATAGATAGATAGATAGATAGATAGATAGATAGATAGATAGATAGATAGACAGACAGACAGACAGACAGACAGACAGACAGACAGACAGACAGACAGACAGACAGAGAGATAGATAGATAGATAGATAGATAGATAGATAGATAGATAGATAGATAGATAGATAGATAGATAGGTAGGTAGGTAGGTAGGTAGGTAGATAGATAGATAGATAGATAGATAGATAGATAGATAGATAGATAGATAGATAGATAGATAGATAGATAGATAGACAGACAGACAGACAGACAGATAGACAGACAGACAGATAGATAGATAGATAGATAGATAGATAGATAGATAGATAGATAGATAGATAGATAGATAGATAGATAGATAGATAGAAAAATAGACAGATAGACATACAGACAGACAGACAGATAGTTTGACACAGACAAACACTAATACAGACAGGTTTGCAGACGGAAAAACTCGCAAGCTTGCATAGGCACAGACTATTAGATATAAATGTATGTCTTGCAAAGGATTGATTGGTTGATACAAGGATTGCAATACATTTGCAGATACACCAGATGTAAACATAGAGAGCGAAGCATCGAAAATAAAGGAAGGAGAAACAGCGAAATTAACATGTAGAATAGAGTCAAACCCGGAGGCGACGGTCCACAACTGGACGAAAGATGGCGTTATCGTGTCTACAGGCTTAAACCTTACGATTGGAAATGCCCGACGGCTCGATTCTGGTCTCTACGAGTGCATTGCTGTTAATACGTTCTACGATGGAACGACAGGAGTGGCATACTATAGGACGGAACTAAGTGTTCAATGTACGTCTGAAAATTTATATATAATATTATATATATATATATATATATATATATATATATATATATATATAACTATATATATATAACTATATATATATATATATATATATATATATATATATATATATATATATATATATATATATATATATATATATATATATATATATAGTATACAGATGTCCTTGCTTGAAATTTCACTGCTCTATGCTATAATCAGCGAGTTATGTAACACAAATTACTTCAAGAGATTTGTGTAATAAGGAGTTTATAATACCAAGTAATTGGAGTGCATTTAACAGCAAAAAAGACATACTTTTATGATCAGTGTTTGTAAATATGATGTGTCTGATGTTGACTTTCAATTTACAGATTTCCCAAACGTTACTGTTGATGAGAAACTGGTGAAAATTAAGGAAGGTGGAAATGCAACCTTGAAATGTGAAATTGATTCCAACCCGGAAGTCACTTTCCATAACTGGACCAAGGATGGCGCTGTCCTGTCTACATATCTGACCCATACCATCGGGAACGTCAACCGGCTTGACTCTGGGTTGTACACGTGTATTGCTGGCAACACTTTGTACGATGGAACCACAGGAATATCAAACAGTACAGCCGAATTGAGCGTTGAATGTATGGATTCACATTTTACTACATCTCTGATTTACTTTTCCTTATTTATGAATATCTCAAAAGTTTCATTGATTGATTCAATAATTTCCAATCTTGGAGCAAACAAAATCGGAATTAGCCACTAGGAATAGAGTAAACGAGACAAACTACCGGTAGATTTATTTCCTGTGCAGAAAACAAAACAATGTAAAGTATTTGATGTGTGGAGATTTGCTCAGCGTTGAAAAATCCAGATGCGAGAAGACACTTACCGTATTGTTATAAGTGGAAAATATTTGCAAAAGGCAAACGCAGGTTTTAATTATCCGACAGGGTAAGATCACCTCTTTGCCATGCATTGAAACAGATCTCCGAGGTATTTGTTGTTCTAAGGTGCTCCGTCGACCCGGAAGGAATGATAAAGTACAGACTTTGACACTGATATTGTGTCAAAATGATGAGAAATACCATTTCAGTTTCATTACAATAAACCACAATGCAATGTTGAATACACAGGAATTTGTTATTCAATGGATTGTCAATAGATTGTTGATAACGACTTTATTATGAGTAACATTGCCCGTTTTATTAGTTAAGTAAATCGACAGCATTTCTGCTACGACGATCAAGACTAGTCGAGAAACAGGAATAAAATAGGCAGAAATTATAACTGTGTCAACATCCTAGAGCATTTTGCTGTGAGTTCAAGAAAGTATTTCCGATTGATAAATACATATTTCATGGGACGTTTATTCCCGTTATTGTCAACAGATTTAGCTGTCACAGAAAGCCATGGACCATCCGGCGCAGTCGTAGAAGGTGTAAACAAAACCATGATTAGGTGTACCGTGACTGACGGGGTACCTGATCCACATACCATCACGCTGTTCCACGTGAATGAAACGGTGAACCGGGTCGACAGCACTGAAAGCCCGAACGGGGTCACGAGCCACACCTTTGACCTCGGGGTCACGCAGCGCTGGCACAACGGCAGCTACTACTGTGAAACCAAAACAAGATTCGAGGACAACAGCGAGGAAAGTGAAATATCTGACGAAATATCGGTGATCGTTCACTGTGAGTACCCCATACATCACGGTTACTCTACCCCAGAGTAGGAAAAGAGTAGTAATGCATACATAGCCTTTTTCCCGTCTTCCCACAATGTATTGCTGTTGCCGTAATAAGCATCATATACACACTCAAAGCAACAAAATTCATGAGGGGATTGGCCGCACAAACCATGTAGGTAACTAATCCCCTGAGAGCGGAAAAATTCCGAATTACCGAATTAACGGCTTATGACTCCCCAGAGAGTAAATAAACTACCGATCAAGTAGAACAAAAGATCACAATGTTTATGAATATGACATCACCCGTGATATTTCTAGAGCAATCACCGATTGACAGTCAGTTCACACTTCAAGTAAGGTATATTTTCATATGGAAATGATTCGAACCTACAGCGTTTGTGCCGGGGAATCTTGGCATGTTTGTGCTGTTATAACGGTTAGTTATACATTAATGACAGAAATTTGCAATACCAGAAAAGGCCTCGTGTATTGTATCCATCGGCGATGAAAATAGAGGGCAGGGTTTAACTGCCATAGTATTTTATAGGTAACATATCCTGCGTATACAACGTTGCATGAGTAACGCTTTGTATACCCTAGCGCGCACTGCATCACGGAACCGGCAAAATAACTATTGATACGTAAGAATAGCAAGGCAAGTATCTATATTGCAAAGTAGATTATTGCACCGAGTGGTGACCAAGTGTGTTACTCATTGTAATACACGCGTTTCCAATCAGAATACATGTGATTTTACACGCCATAAAATTTGACAATCAGGCGGCCATTAGCGTCAGGAACTAGATGATAACTACCCAGACACCTACACACATATTTCCTTTCACACACTCCCCCACCAAAACTGATGTCCCTTTACAAAGATCGGAGTAGGTTACCGACGCCTAATGCAAGCTACTGGAAAACGATGTTTAAATCAATCGGATTCACCGATACACTGCTGATGATTTGGATATCCATGACAGTAAAAATAGTGTAGGAAAAACCATATCCAGTTTTAGCATGATAGGGCACAACTATCATTCTCTTGTTGATCGTTAAGATACAACTACACTTGCATGTCTCTACTTGTTGTTTGCCCTTTAAAGACAAACCAACCATCACAACTACCGACGAAACCATCTTCGTTAGGGAGGGATCACGCGCAACTCTCACCTGCACAGCAGAGGCTTACCCGGGAGCTGACATAACGTGGATGAAAGCCGGCAAAACCCTCGATGTGGGAACAGATAGCAGTACTTACGTCATTCAAGCCGTCACTGAAGACAATGCCGGGGAGTACATCTGCAGAGCAGAAAACGATATCGGGATTGATCAAGTTATAATTAGAGTCAGTATAACAACACCGGTCGAGAAAGATGCCCTTAAAGAACGTAAGAAAATATCGAATAATTTAAGAAATTTGTTGTTATTTTCAAGAGTATGTATGTATGTATGTATGTATGTATGTATGTATGTATGTATGTATGTATGTATGTATGTATGTATGTATGTATGTATGTATGTATGTATGTATGTATGTATGTATGTATGTATGTATGTATGTATGTATGTATGTATGTATGTATGTATGTATGTATGTATGTATGTATGTATGTATGTATGTAAGTATGTGTGTGTGTGTATGTATGTATGTATGTATGTATGTATGTATGTATGTATGTATGTATGTATGTATGTATGTATGTATGTATGTGGGTACGGAAGTGTGTATTTTATTCAGGCTTATCTCTCTCCGTTCACTAATTTAAATTTGCTTATTCACCCAATAAAGCACTCAACTATACCCTGGTGATACTCGCTGTAGTTCCAATTATAATACTGTCCATACTCATAATAACTTTCGTGGTTGTAAAGGCGCTACGATCAGGTAAGTAACATCTGTCTCTCTGAGTTACTACGATTAGGTCAGTTATATCTTTCTCTCTCTAAGTTACTCACCGTTTCAGTTTGTAGGTTGCGTGCCGATCGTGGCCAAGAATAGAAGAAGAAGGTTAGAAGGTTAGGTTTTATTTGCATTCCAAGGCCACCGGCCCATATGCAAAGGGGATAAATTAAGTATTAAAATACAAATAAATGTAAGCTACAAAGATGTGATAAGTACAGGAATAACATGTCAGTATATACTTTGTAATTGCATACAAAGAGTTAATTTAAAACAGGTTTGACTTGATAACATGTCAGCAAATTTCAGCAATTCCACTAGCTCTTTCTCTAAGTTTAAGAGCTCTGTAAACAAAATTACACAGACTGAGCATAACATCTGATTCATTTGATTTCATAGCATTAATAAAGAGTTTGTCCTGATGATGAACAACAAATTAAGTAGCACTATTTTAACGTTCATTAGTATGCTCTCAGACAGACAATCCATACATTTGTTTAAACTTCGATAAGGATCTTCCCCATCAAGCCGTACTTATGTCACGACTGAAGAAAATACCTAGGCCACCGTCCCTCCACCCACGGTGGGACGGTGCCTAGGCGAAGTAGTACATCCTTTAAGCCTTTTATTAGAAATGGTTGTCCTTAGGTGTGGGGAATGCTAGTATTGACGTTCAACCGTGCTGTACTTACAAATGACATTGCCATATTCACTTTGTTTCAATATTTTCTTTTTTCCCGCAGGGAAATTACAAATCAAACAGTAAGTAAAGAACATTCGGTTTAAATGTGATAGTTGCCTAATTCAATTATACTGAAATATTCAGTTTATAAGGTAGATCGCGCCTTAAAAGTGAAAGACATAACCTTTTCTCAAACTTTCCTTTAGGAATCTTTCAACCGTTACTTCTCAAAATCGAGCATAAAACTTTAGTTTTAGTGCAAATTTTAGTACTAGAGAAACAAATTACTCAAGATTTACCGATATTTGAAATTCAAAATGCCAACATCCCTGTGGTAACTCTTTAGAGAAAACAAGAAAGTTTACGACTATCAAAAAACTAAGCCGGTGAATGTTTGTCTTTCACCGAGAGCTTCAAAATGAGCCCCCACAAGTGGTAGTTTAGAAAAGAAATGCAAATGTTTGAAATTCCGAATATCTATCCCCGAGGCGCGATCTACTTAAGTAGTGCGATGAAGAAACATTTGGTAGAACCGAAATGTTTTGAGAGAGATTGATGTGCAAATAGTAATCCGATTCGTTATATCAAGTAAATGCTGATAATCATAGATGTCTGAAGGATATCGACGTTAGAATCAAAACTCTTGAAGTTTGGTAAGAGTTACAGCCGTAGTGATATTTCAAGGAGATTGTGCTGTAACAACCATGCTTTTATGTTGCCCATGTTTCCATTTGCAAATGTTAGGCAAGGAGATGCTTCCAAGTGTCCAGCGCATAATTTTTACATTCGTCTTACAGGGTGCCCTATGAAAATCACTTCTACATCCACCCAGATGCAGGGAATAAACACTTTGTTGGCACGGTTGAAATGCGCTATTAAAAGATTTTATACAGGTAAACGGAAATCAGGCAGTTTGATTCTGAACAAAGACTTACACTTTCTGGAATACTATGAAAACTCTTTAATCTTAAAATTCGATCATCTATTTTAGGTCTTGCAAATATGATTTTTCTGAGGCGTCGTAAAAAATAATTGTATAAAAGAGTAATTGTATCTGGTACATATACAATAGAGTTAATTATGCAACCCATTTAAACATTATTTTTTCCATCACATGCCACTTTCACTGTGAACGATTCATCACAATAAAAAACCACAGAATAGATGTGCCGTGTTTTACTAACATTTTTTCTTTTTTTTGGGGGGGGGGATTCAGTGGTAAGATATTGTCATCGAAATCGGCATGTCGTCATGAGCATTCCACTTAAAAACGCACCATCGGGTTGATGTGTTGCGTCAGACCTGTTACTGTTTGTCTAGGGGCTTAACAGAATTCAGTTCGAAAAACGTGTGTCCGTTGTTGTCGCTGCTGACAAATGATTTAGGTGAGCATTGCGACATTGTCGCCGGGCAGACTGAAATCACGTAACACCATGTCAGCCACATCATTAATTAATAACGGTGCATATTATTCATGAAGAAAGACTGTCATTTAGCACGACCATGGATCGCTTGGAATTTGAGAACAACAGTATTGAACTGATTCCTACTACTCACAAAGGATTTTATTTCTTTTTTTTCTCTTGCGTTTCCTTCTTTGTGACAGTACATCAGAGCGAGAAACCCGATGGCTTAACATGTACTCACTCTACTGGGATAACGCAGCGGGCTCTGGAGACACTATATCAATAGAAAACGCCACAGGAAACGATCGATGATGAAGCAATCACGCCATGAGGCCTGAACTGCTGTTAAGCGGCCCCTGTGATGGCACCAGATTGTCTCATCAAACAATTGACCCAACAGATTAAAATTCCAATGGAAAACAAAAGGCTATCGCACCTCCTTAATCCTCTTAAAAACTAAAACAAAGGCGATCCCAGGGACCGCAAAAAGTGCCTTTAAAGGCGCCCTTCCCAATCCCAGGTTCTCGCATTAGTAAATGTGTCAATAGCTCATTAACAGTTTGTCATTCTTTTGTTTTCCATTGAATATTTTATCAAGTACATATATTTATATTAGATAAATCTGATAATTGAGTGGGGGCTTTAAGCGGCAGGGAGTTCATTAGCATTTCATTATGTTGGACCTATTAATGCTTCTGTCGGGCTCGTCTATTATAAGCTCTCATACACACACATACATATACATTCACATACATCCATCCATACATATCATATTTGAAGGCTACTAGGGAGGGGCAAAAATAAAAATAACATCATTTTCAGGATGATCAAGATCACATATGTACATTAGAGTTTGGTCTAATATGGGTATTTAATTTTTTCGAATCTATATGTGTCATATAATATAATACACCACTCTGTCTATTTTCAACTGTAAAATTGACCATTCAAGGACGAATTAGTCAAACAGGAGGATAGTTTTGAAACAATTTCGGTCATTATAAAGATTTCAGTGAATGCTTGCACTCAGATTGAATTATGAAATATAACACTACAGTAAACTTCACACTAATGCAATAATAGGAGAATTGCAATCTACCTCGAAATAACAGGTAGTGTAAAACCACTTTGTATAAGTGATGGAGCAAGGTGTAAGCTTACTGCTCATGCAAATGTCATCGGCAAAATATTTAACAAATCATGTGAAAATTATTAATCTCTAATAATATATCCCCAAAACGTCATTAAAGGGGCAAGTTGTTTTATCAGCTTCATCTATGATCCAATTGACTACTTGTGCACAAGTTTGAAAGGACCAACCAAATGAACCAAGGCCAAAATTCACGAAAACATTCATTGTGAACAACTTCCAATGCGCAAAACAGTCATTGGAGACTGCCGCTTTGAACAGTCAAGTGCAGTTTACCTGGATTACATTTGGTGCTAACATCCTATATGGATATGGTACTGACGTCGATAAGGGAAGAGGATGGGTTACAAAATACTTCTTCACTATAAGCACTCTGTTAAGTATACACATGTACAGGACATGTACACATGTAATAGTAACTTTTATTTCGCACCGAAAAATTCATATCAACCAATCTGCAACCACGCACGTGTTGCAACCTTATATAATCGCATAATAACAATTGGATTGTACATAGTTTGCACGGTGTATTCCTTGTTTTCAAAATACTAATTCGTTTCACTTCCTTTGTTTGAGTTGTACAGCGTCTGATTATCATTTAAGAATTAGATTCATGTCAGATTGTTGTCAGTTGTATAATTTAGGGGAAGTTCACATCACATAGCCTCCAAACCAGTACACTTTTGATCGTACAAGTATATGCAAAACATTTGGCAATATTGTAGTTTTGTTTATGAACATACGATGACTCAAACTCTGATTTTTGTATTTTGCCAATGGTTTATAGTCATTTATTGACATTATTTCATGACAGTGATTTTGTACCTTGCAATATATCATAACTTATACCAATCTGCTGACTAACACGTTTAAAGAATGTTACAAATATCTTATTAAGTTATGGGTTTTCCTGTTTAGATATGATTTTAAATAAATAATATTTTAATATATGTCACGTATGAAATAATATGCTGTGTTTTATCAAATATGATGATGATAGCGAGGACGACGACGACGACGACGACGATGATGATGACGATGATGATGATGATGATGATGATGATGATAATGACGATAATGATGATGATGATGATGATGATGATGATGATGATGATGCAATGGAAGTAGTGATGATATATGTAACGAATCAAAAGTGTCATTTCCTTCAGTTCAGAAGTTTGCTTTGCATTATCAAAATTTATGATTATGATACTGATGTGCTGTTGTTGTTGATGATGAAGATGATAACAACGATGGTAGTGAAATTGTTGATAATGCTGCTACTACTGCAGATGATGATGATGATGATGATGTTGTTGTTATTGATGATGATGATGATGATGATGATGATAATGATGTTGATGTTGATGAAGATGAAGATGGTAATAGTGCTGATGCTGATGTTCATTTGACCCCAAGTATGGTTTATCTGCCACAGAGAGCACAAACAGCCTATCCACATAATTTATATTTCTTGGGTTTTTTTGTTACCTATATTATTTATTTTGTTTCTTTTTATCCGAGTCCTAGATGTTTTACCTTTATCAATGATATTAATCAGATGCGTGGTTTTTGTCTGCTTTGCTTGGAAAAAGAAAGCAGAAAAAAACCATATCTTCGGTTCTGTGTCTGTTTATAGTTTTGATGAAGAATAGTTGCTGTAGTTGCTGTTTCGGTACCTGTTGGGTACTTAACGTTGTAACTTTTGTTTTCGTATACGCAGATTCAAGTGCCCGTGTAAAGCTGTGGAAGAAGCGGCTTGTTGCACGGAATTTGAATTGACCACGATTGACAAACAAACAGACGCGTTTGTTTGTTTTTACAGACATCAAAGGTCTTTCGACAATACTGAGTCTGTAGAACAACGCGAGACTTTTTTTATCTTTCCGAAGAATAAAGGATTAATAAATTGTCAATTCCCTGGCCAGTGGGAGTGTGGGAACAAAAGTGTGGGATCAAATTGTTCCAACACCCTGTATTATTGCTCGACACAGATTAGTTTGTAAGGCATGCTTTTCGATTGGTCAGTAATGCTCTAGTTGTGATACGTCCGTGCACTGTTGAGCCTATAGGAACGTGCGTTATATACAAACAGAACTACAAAGCTATGAATAATTCATTAGCGTAGACGACGGGTTGACAGCTGCCTTGTTTATTGTGCACGTGCTGTAATGTTCAATGTAGGCGACGTATTTTCTAAGGACGACCGAACTTTTGTGCTGAAATACCAATATAGACCTCTGGGAACCTACCGACTGTTTGTCGAGGAGGATATTAATGCTGACGAAGAATTCACTCGTTCAGCGGTGCAGACTGTTAGCGACTAACGGTACGAAGGTCCCGTCATGGATACACCGAGGCCAGGTACGTCGGCGGCCGACGCTGGAAGATCCGGTCGATTTGCGGAGTTGTCCCCTGCCGAGCGAGCTAGACAGGTTTGTTTCTGATCAAATCTCACTATTTAAGCAATTTCTGATCAAAAATAATGATGATAGACAAATCAAAGACATTCCTCCCGCCGAACTCGATCCGCTTGTTGGTAGGTTTCTCTGCGTTGTCCGCAAGGAAGATGGCTCCGAATATGAACCCTCATATTTACGTTGCATGCTTGATAGCCTCGAAAGACATCTCCGCTGGGAGAAGTACGAGTCGTCATTAACACTGGGCGCCGAATTCTTCATGGCCCGCGAGAAACTGAAGGCGAAAAAGAAGGAACTGAAAAAACAAGGCAAAGGCAACCTCCCGAACAAAGCGGACGCATAAACCGATTATGACATAAATCACCTATACGAAGCACACCAACTCGGACCGTGCACACCATAGTCAGTTTCACACCCTTTCGCTGCACAACATGCTACATTTCGGTATGGGAGCTGTTTACGGAACATCGTTGGCTGTGTTGGGGTGATGTTCAGCTCAAACGCGATCGGGAGGGCAGAGAGTTTCTTGAAATGATCACAGAACATCAAACGAAGACGCGAACCGGTTAAAATGTAAACGATGTCCGCGCAGTGAGACCTCAAATGTACGAATACCCTACAGATATTGGGCGCTGTCCCGTAGCGTTGTACAACCATTACAGAGCACTGAGACCAGGAGATTTTAACAGTCCAGAAACACCATTCTATCTGGCTATAAAGGACAATAACCCGAAATCACCGACAGAGAAGACTTGGTTTAAACGTCAAGCTATGGGACCCAATACTATCGGTAACATTATGAAGAATATGTCAACTGGAAGTTGTCTGACCTCAATAAGAAACTGACCAACACCAGCGCTAGAAAATATATGCTTCAAAAGTTAAATAATGAAATGGTGCCGCCGACACACACGATGCAAAAACGTGCACGCAAGAATGTGAAGTCCGTCAACAACTACTGAAAATTATCAGACCAACAACAGTTCGCTGTGTCACACATTCTATGCGATACCAAGGGGAACCGAAATGAAGGTAATGTCGTCCAAAACGAATTCGAGTTTTTCTAGCAGTAGTAATGCTGTTGCCACGTCATCAAATTACATCAAACTACAAATGCAGGAACATAAGCACACGGAAAAGTAGAAATGTCCCGAATTCTAGGTTCGACTGCGATTTTAAGCGATTGCGATATTACAGGAGAAACATTTCATGTTTCGCTGAACGTGTAAAGTGAAGGAAGCCGAGAGAGGAAACGACGGCGAGTAATGTATTCAGATTCAGACAGCCAGAGTAGCCAAGAAAACTGAGTGTTTTTTGCATGTGTTCTGAAATTACTTGTTCAGATATTATGTATATGTATATACGCCATAAATGTTGAAAAAAACTAGGACATTTTTAAGTTTTGGCAGACGTTTTAAAAATTTGATGTATTTATTCAGAAACTTGAATTTGACCATTTTATCTAAACTGTACAGAAATAACATTACCAAAACAATTCAACGTTTTAACGCATTTATTGTAAGCATATAAGCAATACATATAAGTATCCGTTATTTGAAATGAAGTATTCATGATTATATAATGTTTTTATCAATATTTATATACACAAGTTTTTCCATATAATCAGCGTTAAATTTTCAAGTATTTCAACTAAAACAAAAAAAAGAAATTACTTTAAAAAAGTTACAAAGGTTAAACATGTTAATGTGCATGCTTATTGTACGAGTATCAATAATATAAAATGGAATAAAACAAGTAATTTATAATTAAATATCACGGTGTGTTCGATTTTAATTACTCGTAAGATGAATAAATTTTTCATGTTGAATAATACTAATTGGACTCAGGCCTTGTCAAACATTTATTTGGAACATAAATTTTATGTTTTGTTCCCCTTTTATCCGGTTGAATTTATGGTGACGTGAGAAATAGAACCCCACACCCGCTACGGGTTGGAATGGAATGTCTCACATAGTCCATGGGCTAGAGGGGGTCTACGTGCACCCCCAGGATAACAACCCTGTATTTTTCAGAAGCCTTGGGATCCCTAGAATACAAAATGGAATTTAACAGAAAAAATGTAGGGATGCAATTGCTGTTATGGTCATGTTTTGAAGGGTACCGCAAAAATCACGATTTTGTAACCCACATGCATTTTCGTCAAAACTGTCTTCTTGTAAGTCATATGCAGAGCTTATTTTTAACATAATCTCACTTGTTTGGTATCATTAGAAAGGCAATTAATTTTTCTTTAAGATGAAATATTGTATTATGCAATATCTTCTACACTTTTTGTGAAATATGACAAAAACTTACCCAATACCCCAAAGTTTAACTTTTGTAAATTACAGTAAATCTCAAATTCTCCCAATTTTTTAGCTAGGCATAATAACAAAATGCAATGCATTGTATGAAATCTGTTTTATTTGGTACAGGGACATGTCAAAAATATGAAATAGATTTTTAACAGAAAAAATGTTGGGACCCTACAGCTGTAACAGTCATATTTTGAAGGGTACCCAAAAATCATAGTGTTGCAGATTTGCATACATTTTTGTTAAACCTTTCTTCCTACAAGTCATCTGCTGAGCTTGGTTTTGAATATAACCTAACTTGTTAGGTATCATTTGCAAGATAATTAACTATTCTTTAAAATGACATATTGTAACATGCAATATCTTGTATAGTTGTCATGAAATATGACCAAAACTTACCCCATACCCCCAAACTTTACATTGAAAATTGCAGTCATAGCTAAAATCAAATTCTACCAATTTTTTAGCTAGACACAAAAATCTGGCAACTTTTGCTATTTAATCTCTTGACACTTCCCTGTACATAATTTGCCATTATACCTTGGTACCCTTCCAAATATGAACCAAAATGCTACAAAATCATATTATATTCCTTTTAAAAATTAATTTTATATTTGTGACATACGTTTTTAACAAAGACACAGATTTCATAGGTTGCATACAAGTATTGCCTTTTTTATACAAAGTTAATAAATTGTAAAAAATGGTAGAGTTTAGATTTGCTGTAATTTGCTGTGCAAACCTTGGGGTATGGGGTAAGCTTTGGTCCTGTTTCATGAAACCTAAACTAGATATTCCACATTACAATATGTCATTCTAAAGACTTGTAAATTACCTTTCTGTTGATACCTAATAAACCAGGTTATGTCAAAAATCAAGCTCAGATGAATTATAAGAGGACAGATTTAACAAAAAAGCATGCGAGTTGGCAATACTGTGAATTTGCGGGACCCTTCAAAATATGACTGTTACAGCTGTATAGTCAAAATATATTTTCTGCTAAAAGTCTATTTCATATTTCTGACATTTTCCAGTACAAAATAAACAGATTTTATATAAAGCATTGCCTTATTTGTTATGTCTAGCTAAAATTTGGTAGAATTTGACGGTAGCTAGGACTGTAATTTTCGATATAAACTTTGTGGTACGGGGTAAGTTTTCGTCATATTCCATGAAAATTATATAAGATATGGCATATACAAATATGTCATTTTAAAAACTAATAAATTACCTTTCCAATGGTATCAAATAAACATGGTTATTTAATGAAATAAGCTCAGCAGATGACCTACAATGGGATAAAACTAACAAAAACGCATATGATTCTGCATTGCTGTGATTTTGTGGTACCCATCAGAATATGCCTGTTAAAGCTGTAGAATCCAAATATTTTTTCTGTTAAAAGTCTATTTAATATTTCTGACATGCCCATGTGACAAATAAAACAGATTTAATAGCAAAAATGGCCAGATTTTTTGTGTCTAGCTAAAAAATTGGTAGAGTTTGATTTTAGCTATGACTGTAATTTTCAAAGTAAAGTTTGGGGTAATGGGTAAATTTTCGTCATATTTCGTGAATACTATACAAGATATTGCATGTTACAATATGTCATTTTTAAAACTAGTAAATTACCTTTCCAATGGTACCTAACAAATGAGGTTATATTCAAAAACGAGCTCAGCAGATGACTTATATAAAGACAGATTCAACAAAAATGCATGCAAATCTACAACACTGTGATATTGCGGTACCCTTCAAAATATGACTGTTACAGCTGTAGAGTCCCAATATTTTTTCTGTTAAAAGTCTATTTCATATTTCTGACATGTCCCTGTACCAAATAAAACAGATTTCATACAATGCATTGCATTTTTTTATTGTGCCTAGCTAAAAAAATGGGAGAATTTGAGATTTACTGTAATTTGCAAAGTTAAACTTTGGGGTACGGGGTAAGTTTTTGTCATATTTCACAAAAAGTGTAGAAGATATTGCATAATACAATATGTCATCTTAAAGAAAAATTAATTGCCTTTCTAATGATACCAAACAAGTGAGATTATGTAAAAAATAAGCTCTGCATATAAATTACAAGAAGACAGTTTTGTCGAAAAATTCATGTGGGTTACAAAATCGTGATATTTGCGGTACCCTTCAAAACATGACCATAACAGCTATTGCATCCCTACATTTTTTCTGTTAAATTCCATTTTGTATTATAGGGATCCCAAGGCTTTTGAAAAATACAGGTTTGTTATCCTGGGGGGGGGGGGTCCACGTAGACCCCCTCTAGCCCACGGCCTAACACTCGTTGGGGTAAAAATTCCCCAACTCCTGTGAGACATTCCATCCAAACCCATTGGGGTGTGGGATTATTTTAATCTCATTGCATAATCAAACCCTTGGTTTAGGATATTTGTACTGGAGTTGTATTGCATTTTTCATTAAAATTACATTTCATGTATTGGTTTCTGCACCAAAGCAAAATATATCATTTCAATAAGCATGCTATGTCATTTCAACTTACTAGTGCATTTTTCACAGTATTTATGCTTTTCTGTTTTATGGAATGCCTGTTTCACTACTTCACATGCAAGTGAAGCAAATATAAGATGTATGATTACGCCCAGCCGCTCAGGTGAAATTAATGAGTTAATGTGCGTATCTTGACTTTTGTGACACTGATAAATGACCTGGAATTATGACAACCTATTGCTGAGCTTCGTCACGTCACCACATTTCAAAAGCGAAGCTGACTTTTTTTACTCAATCAATCCTGCACAGGGCATGGTCTGTTCTAACTCAGTGCTGTCAGAGAATGCGCGAATGAAGAGGATACCAGCAAAGCGGCATAGCAATAAAAATGTGAAAAGTTATTTGCTCACCCATGTGCGTTCTGTGCTAGCAAGATTAAAGAAGTTTACCTTTATAATTAAAAAAAAACACAAAAGAAATCCGGCTGTCTAATCGATAGTCAAATAAATAATACTCTGAAGAGAAGTGAAATGGGTCTCTTGGACTTAGCAGTAAACAGTAAACAGTAACAGTCTAACAGACTGAACACGATTGTAACTAATTTGGGACGATTGGATTTTTATATTTTGCAAATTTTTCAAAAGTGTTAGCTGCCATAAAGCTGAATGTTGCAATATCGCAAATTACCCATAAAAACAAGTGTGTAATATAAAAAGAAAAGCAAATGAGATAAAACTTGTAGATTAAATTGACATTACTTCACCATCCAATTATCCCAAGTTACTTCAAATCGTGTTACTGGTGAACCTAATCGTCGTCTCTATCAGCTTAGATTTAATCTCCTAAGTTTAAACATGATGCAAAACTTTGTTTGTTTTAAAGTTTACAGTGAGTGCTTTATCTCATGTCACACACTTGATTGGTACGAGCTTATTGTCTATGTGTCCGGTGTCGACATCTAACACCCACGCGTAGGGTTTACTTGCGTTTTAACTTATCTGTCTGTCCGGTATCGACATATTACACCCACGCTATAGGGTTTGCTTTCGTTTCAACTTATGCAAACACGAAAAATCGGAGGTGGGTATGTGCAAAATGTGATTTCTACAGCCTGAGGCCTGTTATTTACTTTGAGGGGCGTAAGTAGAAAGGGTAGCTTGATGGCCCAGTGCGAGAGGGACGTTATATACTTTTCCAACAAACTGAGTTAGAGGGGAATAAAGGTTTTGAAAGCCTTTAACTCTAAAATTCGATTTGTTTGTTGTTAATGGTTTTAATGGTTAAGGGAACGTCATATATAATTTTAGCCCCAGTGTCAAAAACTTAGGAGTCACACTCGACTCTAACATGAATGCAGAATATTTGCAAAGCAGCATACATTCAAATTAGACAAATTAGCTCTATCCATCACTTCCTCTCTTTACAGGCTATTCAAACGTTGGTGTCCGCACTTGTTCTTCCCCGCTTCGATTATTGTAATTGTCTCCTTTCTGGTTGCCCTAAAAAGCTTATAGACAAGTTGCAAAGAGTGCAAAATGCTGCTGCTCGTCTCGTCTGTAATGCTAACAAGTACGATCATGTCCGAGCCCTGTTGCAAAAATAACACTGGCTGCCTATTAGTTCTCGTATCCACTACAAAGTTGCATCTACTTGCTTCAATTTAGTTAGGGGTACAGGACCGCAATATCTCTCTGAGCTTTTACATCAATACACTACAAAAAGACAACTCCGCTCTTCCTCAGATTCTCGACTTCTCAGTATTCCAAGAGTTTTCACAAAGTCTTTTGGCGAGAGGCATTTCTCTTACATTGTCCCTGCATTATGGAAAAAAAACTTCCTTTTGACCTTCATCACTCCAGCTCTACCTTTTCTTTCCGCCTTTCCCTCAAGACCTTTCTCTTCAAACAGTAGTTTAACCTTTTCCGTTCGCCCAGTCTCCAGTCCGGTGATTCAACATTTCCTCTGATACAGTCTGTTTTGTCATTATTGCGCCTCGAGCTCTGTCCTCAGCGATTAGGCGCATTACAAATGTACTTTTATTATTATTATTATTATTATTATTATTATTATTATTATACATATTGTTTATGTCACAAATGAATGTTATAATTATGAAATCCTTTTTACGTAAATTGAAAAAGTGGAGTTACGCCCATCTTGTACTAGCACATTGAACAAAAAGGAAATACCTCATCATAAGTTGTTCCCTTACGTTTATAGTGCGTAACTCATCATATATTACGTCCTTTATGCACAGGTCGATTTTTTCCTTTTTTGATGACTTCTTCATAAAAATTGATGTTTTACATTTTTCCCATGCAAAACAGGCCTAAGTGCGGAGTCACGCCATTAGTGCACCGGCTTTCTCGTGCAAAGGGGGCGTAACTCAAGTTACGTCCCTAGGGTAACATGAGATTGACTTTTTTACTCACAGGTTTCACAAAAGATGCATTTGACATTAGATAGCAAATATATCTATTAAAAATTCAATTTGACAAAAACATGAGTTACGCCCTCTGACACTGGTCCATCGAACTGAGGTAGCAACACTGCAACGCTAGCTGGAATTATGTGTACTTTTGATGAAGATCCTCTCATTGTTGGCAGTATTTTCCAAGTTTTAATTAAATTTTGCTTTCCAACTCAGGCGATATAATTTTAGTCTGACACCGTCCATGGGAAAGTAACAGGTTGACCGATTATTTAAATTCTCTTTGATCAACAGCAGTCAAACATAAATGCTTGTTTATGCTCAATAAATAATTACAAGACCTCGAATGCAAAGTATGATGTAGAATATTTACTGTGCAATGTCTATAATTATAAAAAACCAAGGACATTCCAACTTTTACCCACACAGAAACTGATTAGGTTGAATCCGTTAAACCTCTCTGAATCCTACTCTTCTCGATGTTTATCTCATCAATATATCTATTATACGCTTTTAGCACTTTTTTCTTTAGGTTTATGAACTAGGTTGGTCGAAATTGACCGTCCTGGCCATCTTGATCACCCTTTTAAAATTGTTGAGTGGGGGACTTTTAAGCAACATTCAGAAAAAGAAAGACGTGTACGTCTAGTAACCATGAGCCACTGTCAAAATAGCTGATGCACCATAGGTACGATGCTGTGTTGATCTCTGTGTAAATGTCCCGTTCACTACGTTAATCTTTACCAAAATGGAGGGAAACATAGTGGATGAACACAAATCACCGTACACAGACTTAGGTTCAATTTTTTTTTGGCCAGGACCAAAGACTACATGTGCAATAAAAGAACGGCTTCAGCTACTCCTCTGGCGTCTACACGAGCGTCAGTCCGCTCTGCAAAGCATGTCTACACTACGGCTACGGCGTAGTCATAGCCGAGCTCTCTTGACTCATACCGGCCGTAGGGCTAATAGCTGACCATCAAGCATATGTTGATACCGTGGCAGAAAATTATTTTAAGTAAATATGAGTAGTAACCGTGGTCTTATTTTTCGGCCATGCGTACGTCAGTCAAAGATTCTAACTTCATGGTTAGTTGGTCACTACGACCATGAACCCAGGAGCGGAGTTGGTACCGCCATGTTCGGCAAGAATTGTGGAATATCTTGGTCGTTACACACTCACTGTGTTTCGAAGGTCTTAGCAAACGCTTTGCTAGGTCTGTATAGTTTTCCCTGTTTGATGAATGTTAGTGTTGTATTTGTAAGGAAATTTGTGAAAATTACGAATATTGTCTTGCTTTATTGCTTTATATCGTTACTATCTTAGAAAGAGTAATTTTAATTCACTGCCCACGTGTTACAGGTTTGCGAACCCGATGTACTTGATGTACTGGCCATTCCCCAAATTTCCGATCAATATAAGTGTATGCGTATAAACTCATGAATTTTAATAAACGTGGTGGTATGCAATGAAATAGCTGTGTTTCAATGAATGGTGACCATTTACAGTTTGTGCTTGTGATCACTGCAATGCTGGTACGGTCAAAGTGTGAAAAGGAGAAATTCAAACTCGAAATCGAATTGCCTGTACACAATGGCCGTGTGCTTAGTCACAGTCTAGTGAAGAACATTCACGTAAGTTTTCAAAGACACACAAATGCACAGACTCGGAAACGTTTTTTTGCAGCAAGGTTTTAACATCTCTTAGGCAATAAAACATATGAAATGTCTAAACTTTGATTTTAAGATAAAAAGAATTCAAGTAAAAAGTAATTCAATTAGTTGCTATGCCCGTATTTTTACTAATGTCATGTAGCGTGGTTGAGTGATAATTTTGTCGTGATTGTTCGCTACGTATTTTGTTCGTGGTTGTCGTTGATATCCCGGCTGCTTGTATAAAATCTGGCAATAACACACACACACACACAAACACACAAGAGGCGAGTGGTACACCATTATCAGATACTGGGTTACGATATCTAGAATTGTCGGCTGTCTACAAAGACGTAGTCTACCACATAATTATCATACAGACTTGGCTGCTCACTTAAGTCAATACGACCAAGTCACAGAAGGTCCACATCTCAGTGTCCAGTCGAGGAAGGAGAGAAAAGACGGAATATCTCTCTCTGGAAAGTGTACAACTTAATAGTGTCCAAATATACATACTGTCATGACTTTGGTACACATCTGTAATTAGCAAAATCAAAGGGAAGGGAAGGAAAGTCGCTCTCATCTAAGTACACTGTCAAACAGGATGAAGCGATCTGCCGCCATTGCTAGTGGCTACCTTATGCAGTTGTTAACACAATACATTCACTAAATGAGGATGAACGTTGACTTCTTAGGTCGGAAAAAAAAGACGGGGAGATAATTCTCACAATTAAAATTCTATGAAATCGTTGGGCGTGACAATATACCAGAGCTCCTCTAACCATTAAATTTCACGAAAGCATGAATCCATTGAAAGAGGGATGAAAATGCTTCTGAAAGCACAGAAGATACTCGCACTTTTGAAATAATATTCTGTAAGGTAAGAGTTTGTCGTAATTTGTTCGAGGTAATATTTAATTGAGTTAGAAATATTTGTTACGCTAAGGGGCTTATAGACGTAGGAACGAGTGTGAGCCTTGGCAAACATACCCCCCATGACCCTTCTGAATTCCAAAATGACAGTCTTGACATCTGTAGCGGTTACAACTATCCATATCACTTACGAGTCTATACTTGCGCCTCATGTCGTCGCCCCCACCCAAGCGGAGACACCTTGTGCAAGGGGAAAAGTCGAGTGCCACGCCTACCAGTTTCCAACCCCAGAACGAAGTGATCGTATCGTCATCAGCACGCGTCGCTTTCTGCCTCTGGCTTTCAGATTGATAGTTCGACGTTGCGGCCTAGATTGGCTTTTTTATATCTGAAGAAATTGGACCTATCCTTTTTCCGCCGTCAGTCCTGGAAAGCTGGTCGACGATGACGGAAAAAATAAGCGTCTTTCTGGTTTTGTGTTGCGGCTTGGTCGGTAAGTGTTGTTCTAGACCTTTGCCGCCGGACAATATCATTTCAGTGTCTCGAGATTTGAAAGGCTAGTTAATAGCATAAGTTTACCTCATAGAGTGCAACAATTGGCAGTTTTAAGTGGACATACTGTAAAGATTTAATTAAATATATGAATACTTATATTTAAGGAAGCGCACCCCGGAGACATACATATTTCATAAAAGTGAATATCATAATCGTATCGTCAGCGTGACGGGAGATACAGAACACAGTCTGTGTCACCAAACACTAATCAATGTCGGACAATTTGTGTAAAATTTATCCTTTGTATCATCAGTTTCATATACATTAATCACATCTAAAAAGGGCGTCCCCATGACTTGGAAAATATCTTAAGAGCTCTCTGGCTATCGGTCATGATGTACTATTAAGAAAATTCTTGAAAATTTTTGGTGATGATATCATGGGCCAGTGGCTAGAGCAGTGGACGCACGATCACAGGATGGTGAGTTCGAGCCCCGGCATGGCAATGTTGTGGTGTCCTTGAGCAATGCACTTTTTTCCTCATTGCTTCTCTCCACCCTGGTAGGACAGTGGTTGAAATGTGTGCATTTAGCTTTGCTGCGCTTATTGGCTGCACATGTGAGCTGTTGTTTGCTCCCCAGGGAGTCGAGTGGTATGAAATGAGGTGCAGTGACTACGGGTAATAGTTATTGTAAAGCGCCTTGATCACAAGTACTTGTGGATATGTGCCTATATAAGCATCCATTATTAATTATTATTATTATAATTAATATAAGTATTATATAGAAATAATAACGCGAATAATAATAGGTTCAATTTCCGTGAAAATTTCACCATTAGGGTATTTTTGGTCGAAAAGACCAAATATGATATCGATTTCACTGCCCCATGTTTCCATGGTAACCATTTTAGGGGTTGAAAATTTCAATTTTTCTAATATCCCATGAAAAGTTACTTGATTGATATGAAAATTATCTAGTGGGGTAGTTTGGGTCAGAGAACACAAAAACCAGACTTATTTTAATGATTCAAGTTGCCATGGAAACTATTTTGTCATCGAAAATGTTACTTTTTCTCTAATTCCTATTAAATATGTACTCGGACATAAATCCCGGTATTTTGGGAATAACCTCATTATTATACACCTTTTTTAATTCAATTTTACCTCGAAAAAATCAAAATTAAAGCTTTTTGGGGGATGCCCGTCCCGCACTGCACTGAGCGATCGCGAGCAAACTGAGAACGCGTTAAGCGTGTCCGCTAAGCGCACAAAACGAAATTTCAAACCCGCGCAGCGCAGTGTAAGCTTACGTGTTTGAAATTGTAGGTCGGCAGCATAATTTCACCCGAATTCACAGGCTTTTGATTCACCACTACTAACTTTGTGAGTACCGAATGTTTAGAAGTATTTCCCCGCATTGACGTAATGGTGTTTTGAGGTCAAAGGTCAAATACCGTCCAATAACACCATAATTTATTGTACTCCGCGTCAAAGTTATTGGACTCTGCGTCCTCTGATACCGAAATTTACTGTACGAAGAAAACTCAATAGATTGCAGACGCAGGTGTATAATAATAAAGATAATGTATATTGGGGCCATTATGGTCAAAATTATGTTTTCCGTTGATTTTAGTGTGTTAGAATTAATTTTTTATGGCCCTCACTTGTGCGAACGTCGTAGGAAACACTTATTGCAACAATTTACCCTAAATATAAAGAATCGGCTGTCAATTAAACTGCGGTTGCTAACCAACCGGAGGTAAACAGTGAGACTAAACGTGCTCAGAAATACGAACGTAATAGACTAATCGTTTTGGCGTGTGCCAACTCACAATTATAGAAAACCGCAAAGATTAGTCATTTTGGCGTGTGCCGGCTAATCGGCTAACAAAAACCAGGAAACCGCAAAACCGCAAAAAGTGATAAAGAAATAAGATTTTGACCTGTAGCACAATGCTCAATGGAATAGCCAGTATTATTGTAAAAGGCGATAGTCATATCAAACTATTGACATGCGACAAAAATAATTAATCTTTCCACCTTTCAGCTTGGTGAAAAACGCATTTATTGATTCGCCAAAGGCCTGTGGATTCGCTTAATTTTGCACAAGTGCTACATGGACATAGGAAAAAGTTCGACTCACCCTCTGGATTGTTGAGAATATAACTGACTGTTTCAGTGAATCCGCCATGATGAGAGTTCTCGAATCCAAAACTGTAGCCGTGCTCGAATACAAATGTCTTCTCATTAAATTACGTCATTTTATACAAGAGTTAGCATTCCAAAGTCTGTCACCCTGTTTTTTGCGAAGTTTGGAGAAGGGCGGCATTTCCATCTGAATGATTGAACGACGTGAAACACAAACTTCCATCGCATAAGCTTATGTTCCGGCAATATGTAGGGCCTACATACAGTATAGTTACGCTGCAGTTACGTAAGCTTACAAGCTTATATTATACTCCACAAAATGGCCACAGGCAGCTTGAACTTTCTGAAAGAATTTCCTAAACGTCCTACTTGGTACCTTAACACTCACATGTGATATCCTGAAAAGTATTCTCTGCAGTAATTCCAGTTTCTGTCAACATTCAACTGTTAAACGACACGATAGCACGAGCATTACTGATACGCGTAGCGAGAGCATTACTGACACGCGCACATAGACTCAATTGCGCATGCTCTCTGAAGGGCATGCCCGTGAATTGCGCGTGTTCCAACAGTGAAGAACGCAAATCGCATGCTCTGCCAGACTACTCTGGCAGGGCGAAACATGCGAGATGCAAAAAAATGTTTATTCTGCAATGCCAATATAACGCTTACGAGGTTCGGTGGTCGCAGAAAAGAAGAAATTTCACTGCACAGAGAGAGAGAGAGAGAGAGAGAGAGAGAGATTGTTAATTTATGTTGGAAATCTTTTTCATAGTCGTGAGTTTTGATGGAAGAAAACTAAAAACAAAATTAAATTGAACTGATTGAACGTGTATCCATGAAGGTCTCACAAAAGTAAAAAAGTCTAGGCCTGCTGGTATCGCTTAAACTGCTTAATGTCACTTTTCCGACAAGCATTACCCCTTGGGTTAATGATATCCCCCTCTCTCCGAACACTATGATGCATAATTCTGCGCTGCACGTACGACAATTTGGAGTCACCCCATTGACAAAATTAAAATAAACAACACCTCTTTTTCAGAATTCCAACACAGCTTCAATGAACTGTTATTTGATTTCTATATAATACTTATAGCCCCTAAACTTGTAATAATAATAATAATAATAATAATAATAATAATAATAATAATAATAATAATAATAATAATAATAATTAGTAGTAGTAGTAGTTTTTAGTTTTCAATGGAACTTTTATTCCAATAATAAAAGTTGTGTACAAAAATACAAAATTGCACTCAGCTGTACACGTCAATCTGGTTCAATCAATAAAATCAAAAGAAAACAAAAAAGGTTCAAACTGAGAATCACAAGCAGTGTTCACAGAAAAACACACAGAAGCACTGAGGTTGATACTCCATTGGGTCTTGACGTGGAGACCAAAACGTCGATGACATCACTAGATAACTGGTAGTATAAAATTGACATCAGGCGATGAGATGACTACCAAAGCGTACGTGCATCCAGCCTAAGGTGAAAACCAGTATATAGATGACATCAGGTGACAGGTGTTAAAAAGTAGCATCACGTGAGATTGGTCGGACCAATGTTGACAGCTGGACGTCAAGATAATAGGCAGCAATAACGCTAACACAAGCACAGTGATTAGCCTGAAACAAAGCAAAGTGTCTGTCCCTCCGACAACTGTCCGAACCATGAAAATGATTCCCGTGAGGAGTACGGTGCCCAGGGCATAGACTCGAAGCTACTCGAGCCTCAGTTATCAGAAGTGTAGCCTAATGCTGTAGAGTGTATGCAGTGTGTTAATACACATACCTAACAAGCTTACCTCACGAGAGAATATCAGCAATTTTCAGTTTTCCTTCACTAACAGAAGCTAAAACATTGTTCACACACTAAAATCAATCAAAATTCGTGTTCTCGCGGGAGAAACCATGGTAAGCGTATTCATTTAGTATACGCGAACGTAGACGAGATTTAAAGGCGGTAATAAGGTCACCAGACAGGTGCGGATCATTTTCAGTGATGGCTTTACGACGAGTCATGTGAATAACAAGTTTTGCAGTGTTGAAAATATAGTTTAAAAGGGCATGAATATTTTTAACAGTTTTAATAAAAGGTGGGCCCATTACAAACCACCAGTACAAAATCCTACAGTTGGGTCCAAGTAGTTGACGAGATAATTTACGCAGTAATTTGAACAAAGAGGTTAGTCGATGACATTCCAGAAAAATGTGAACAAGGTCATCTCTGTTACCACAGAAAACACAATTTGGGGTCTGACTGAAATGACATTGAAACAGGTAGTTACCAGTTGCATAGGCACCGTGCAAAATGCGCCATTGAAGATCACCTTCAGTTTTAGGTATAGGACTAGTATAACAGAAACTAAATTTACCTTCGTGTCTTTTGACAGACCAAGTAATTCCCTCCAAATAGTGTCAGGACGATCACTATGCTTCTTGTGGAAGTCAGACATGATGAGAAATTTATAAATTGCGCCCTTTTCAATTTTATAGAGGGGGCAGTTAAGGACAATGTTATTTGTTTCATCGGTATGAATGATGTCAAAGTGAAAACGGGTATTGATGGGGGAGGTTGGAACGTTAAGATTGACATCTTCGGAGAACGAATGTTGTAATTTATCTCTCCATTGTTCAGGAATGGAATTACGTAATGACGTCACGACATTGCTCAAAATCCTACGCGAGTAAATGGGCATTATGTTTGCTATATTATCATGAGATAACCAGTTTCTCGAAAAAGGATCGACAAGGTCACTTATTTTTGTTATCCCAGCATCAATGAGATGATTCGAAAGGGTTGGCTGATCATCAAATACTGAATGCTTGATTTGATCATTAAAAAAGAGAGGTTCTTGGAGAATATTATCCGTTGAGGTGGGATCACCCTTACGAACAGCCTTGGAAGACTGCCAAGTTTGTAACAGGTCAAGATAAAATGGAGGCATGGTAACAGGAATACTGGGAATTTTAATAGCAAGAAGTTGTCTACTATAATCAAGTTTGTGGACACGCCTAAAGTAATAATCAGTGAATGAGAATGAAGGGTGATCTAAACCTGAATACAAATATCTTTGTATATATTGTAAGCGGAATGCCTTTGCACGTGCAGGGAGATTAATAAGACCATGCCTCCCTTTTCGAGAGGAGTGTATAACCCAGTAGCAGGCACCCAGTGACGACCTTGCCAGAAGAAATCAAGAAGCACACGTTGAATTTCATTGAGTACATCAGGTGGCGGAATTAGAGAAAAAATGCGATGTAAGATTTTGCTGGCCACGAGCTGGTTAATAACAATTATTCGACCACGGTATGACATTGCAGGGGCATATCTTGACCACCAACTAAGTTTGTTGTTGACTTTTGATATGCAGTCATCCCAATTCTGAATGAAATAGTCAGCAATATTGCCTATGAAAGTACCAAGGATCTTTAAACCGTCACTATTCCATTGAATTTGTAAGGGGGTGTCTCTTCTGTTACGCCAAGCACCCACCCACAGCCCTTTGGATTTTCTATAATTAACCCGAGCATTACTAGCATCTTCATAAGTACGCAACCATTTTTCGAGAATACTGAATTCTGAATTATGTGTGATAAAAAGACTGACATCGTCAGCATAGGCAGATAGCTTACATTTGCGCCCATTAGATTTTGGAATCATGATTCCTTGAATATTTCGATCTTCACGAATTTTGTGAAGCAATGGCTCAATAACAATGGCGTAAAGTTGACCAGATTGAAAACACCCTTGTCTAATTCCACGTTCAAAGTGGATTGGAGCAGTAAGAGAGCTGTTGATCCGAACAAGACTTTCTGTTTGAGTGTAAAGCAATTTAATGTGTTTTATGAAATTATCACCAAAGCCAAATGAATGCAAAGTTCTGAAGAGGGAATCATGATGGACCCGATCAAAGGCTTTTTCTTGATCCAGTGACACAATACCAAGTGGAAGAGTGAATTCGTTATGGTAACTTATGCAGTCTCTGATTAAGTTGATATTATCGAAAATTTGACGACCCGAACTGTATAACTTTGATCGATGTGTTGATGTCAGGTAACACGCCTTTCAAACGAATAGATAAAGCTTTAGCAAAGATTTTATAGTCTGCACAAAGCAACTAACCGGCCTCCAGTTACGTAGCAAAGTATTGTCACCTGACTTGGGAAGTAAAGTCAGAACAGCACGACGACAAGAAGTGGGTAAAATACCATCTGTGAGAGAGGCTTGGAAAACATCATGCAAATCATGACCAATAGTGGACCAAAACGTTTTAAAAAATTCCACTGGTATACCGTCAATTCCAGGTGTTTTACCAGTGGTAACCTGCTTTAAGGCTGAGGACATTTCTTCAAAAGTGATCGGTTCGTCGCACTGTTCAGCTTTATCCGGGTTTAATTTTTGTAAATTATCGAGAAGAGAATCTTGGGCTGCAGTTGAAATGGGTTCCGGGTGGTACAAATTTTGATAAAAGGTACGAGTAAGTGAACGGATTTCATGTTGATTTTCAGTGATGGTCTGATCGTGACGACGCAGCTGATTAAGAGATTTGTGCTGACCTTTATGTTTCTCAAGGGAATAGAAAAAGTTTGTACTGGCATCGGAATCATTAAATTGTTGATAACGTGCTCGAACAGCTGCGCCTTGAGTTTCAATCTTATTTAAGTTATCCAAGATATCTTTCTGTTGCTGATATGTTTTATGAAGTGAAGGGCGTTCAGCAAGCAGGCATTGCAGATTTTGGACGTGATCGTTTAATTCTTTTTTCATATGCTTATAACGGTAGATGTATTGATAGCTGTATTGTTTGCTAATATCTTTAATTTTTTGTTTGCCAATGTCCCACCAAGATTGAAGTGAAGTGAATCTCTGTTTTTCATTGCGCCATTTCTGCCAAAAAGTCTTGATCAAATTACAGTAGTCTTCATTACCTAAGGAACTAAAGTTGAGACACCAAACTTGATTTTTATTTTTAGTGAAATTGGCACAAATATGAAGGGAAACTGGACTGTGATCAGATAAATTGTGACATGAATCAATCGAGACATATTTGATTTTTGAAGTGAGGGCTTTTGTAATGAAGAAGGTGTCAATCCGTGATTTATTATTATTCCTTTGCCAAGTATAATTACGTGAGGAGGTGTGAACATGACGCCACGCATCTGCAAGTTTTGTGCGATGAACAATATCAGAAAGAAACTTAGAAGAATTCATGTGTGGCTCAGTCTCGGAACCCCTGTCTAAGTTAGGAATGAGCGTACAATTAAAATCTCCCCCCATAATAACTGGATCATCATTAATACTGTTTAAAAACTTTTAAGCTGAGCGAAGAAACGTAAACGTTCCTCTCCAGAATACGGGGCATAAACATTCACTAAGTGAAATGGCTGTTCATCTACAGTCACGTGGAGATGTAATAAGCGACCTCTAACAACACTACTTTGAGAAATAACATTCACTTGTTTTCTCTTGGGAAAGAGAATAGCGACACCTGCCGAGTTACTAGTTCCGTGAGAAAAATTATTGGTGAACGCCAAATAATTTGCCATTGGGCTTGACTATCAATTGTTGAGTGAGTTTCCTGGAGGAAACAAAAATCGTTATGGTGATCTACATTCAAGTAAGATAAAATTTGATAACGCCTGAGAGAATCGTGACCTCCATTAATATTCCACGTTAAAGTTGAAATACTTGCCATTAAAAGACAAGACAAAAGGATTAAAGCATTAGTGACCATTATTTTAGAGAATAATGTTTAGTCTTGGTATATGCATACAGTTAACCTGTCAGCCTATATATTCTTACATTTTGGCTGGCTGTAACATGATCAATTTGCGCAACTTATGCAATGCTTTAATTAGAAGTCTTAAATCTGGACAATATTCATAACATCTCTGGACTGGCTTTTTTGAACCTTTAATCTGCGCTAAAAACTCTAAAAGGCTGCTAAAGCTTAGATCATTGCGATCTGTCAGTTCAGAAGTATCAGAAACTTCAGATGTCATAGAAATACTATCGGCGTCATCAACCTCTTCGTCTCCGTCAATATCAGAATCTTGGCTGAGAACATCGAATCTATTACCAGTTTTGACCGGAGTTGTCTGGGATAATGGAAAATCAGAGTCTGTATGCATCCCTCCAGTATTAACACCAGAGAAAGGCGTCTCTGGAAAATCAAGGGATTGAGAAAAACCAACTGAGGAAGAAGAAGAAGGGGAAGGAGCAAAAGGAAGAGAGGGAGAGGAAGGGAAAGTGGAAGGGGAAGGAGAAGCAGGGGTTCGTACCCTGTCTTCAACAGCAACACCAACATCTGCGGACTCTGTGTCATCAACATTTGTGTTCTTACTATTGGCCCTTCCTTCACTTGTTTCATCGTTAACACCTTCATTGCTATTGTCATTAGTATTGATTATCTCCTCATTGATTACATCATTTGCATCGCCTATTTCCATATCATTAGTATTTTGAACTTTAACCTGCTCATCAACACCTTGCTCCTCAACAATTACCTCATCGATGATATTATCAGTAGCAGCTGAAGAAATTTCTGCATTATCAACATTGTTATGCGACTCTTTGTTCTGACTGTTGCTATTTTCGTTTCTTTGATGAGCCTGAGTTTCATGAGCTGAATTTGTAGAAACATTTCCTGATTGATTTTCAACAACGTGCAAAACACCGGGCTGACCTGGACAATTTCTACGAATGTGGCCTTTCATACCACAAGCGAAGCATCTCATTTCATCAACAGAAATGTAAATTGGATACAAATGATCTTGATATTTGACCTGTATTAGCCCGTTGATGTTGTCATTATGTAATAAAATGTGAATTTGCCGTCTGAATGACTTGACATGTTTCAAGGCAGGATCTTTACAACCAGGGGAATGACTCGCATATGTCCAACTACTCTTCCTAGTTTCCACAATTCTTCCTCTAGTTTTTTCATCAGGGATAAATGGGGGCACATTAGATAAAATAACTTTGGAAGCAGTTTAAGCATGTGTTCAACCTGGACGAATTCATTGTCAAGCACTAGTTGGCGTTCAACGACAGACTCTACGTGTCCTAATTTAGCAAGATACACAACCACTGAACGATTCATTTGTGAAGCTGCAATAATATTTTCAGCCCAAACAATCTTTGAATTTCAGACACATAGTTTTCCACTGGCACACCTTCGACATTGTTGCACCTCACAGCATGTTTACGGGTGAGGTGCCTGAATGGATTGTCGACCTGGGTAGCCATATTGCGTACCCACAGTGGCCGGGAAGGGGAAAGATAAAATCCACCCCATCCAGCCAATCCAGCTTTAAAAACCTCAAAAACAACGCAAAACTGAAAGTATCAATTACTCACGAAGTAAATATACCAGTAGAGTTGATCAATAACGCTGAATGATGAGAATGCAACACAAAATTCAGGAGCCCATCTACCACACGTCCGCACGGAGTAGTAGTAGTATTAGTAGTATTAGTAGTATTAGTATTAGTATTAGTAGTAGTAGTAGTAGTAGTAGTAGTAGTAGTAGTAGTAGTAGTAGTAGTAGTAGTAGTAGTAGTAGTAGTAGTAGTAGTACATCATAATTTATGAAAATTCCTTGACAAGTTCAGATTAGAGAACGATGGAGCTTAAGAAAATCTATATTTTTCTAGGTTCTCAAGACTGTGACTTTGAAGGAAACAGTTGGTGTAGCTGGACCAATGACCAAAATGATACCTTTGATTGGGAATTAACACAGGGCAGCACTAGCTCTCCCCATACTGGACCATTAGTTGACCACACCTACGGAAGTGAGTGACTTTATTTCATGGCTACAAATGGAAACTAATAACCACACAGCTACAGATGTTTTCGTTGCACACTTTCCAGAGATGTAGATGTGGTTGACTCAATGCAATAATTAAGATTCTCTCGTTTTACTGATACAACACATTGCCTAAAGTTGTATTTTATGTTATTTGTTCAAACCCCCCAAAAATGACGTAAAGTAATATGTTAGTCACATGCCTTTGTTTGTATGCATTCAAACTACACCAGCCACCAAGCAACTGTAATCATCAGTATTTCTTACAAATAGTCTCACTTTGTGATGACGTATTGTGTTATATGTACAACTATGAAAACCCACTTGACGATTTTGCTCCCCAGATAACAGCGGGTATTATATTTACATCGACAATGATAAGGATCGTACGGAGGGTGACCCTGCAAGAATTGTAAGCCCTGATGTCAGCTTCGCAACAAATCAGTCGAAATGCTTGACCTTCTGGTAAGCTAAACTTTCATTTTCTGTCTTATTATATTTAAGATACGATTATGAAGCAATAGCTGCTCGTGAAGGTTTGACCAATCTCGCCCTTTGATTCACTTATCAGATTGAAATAGGAATGTACCATGATGTCCATATTTTTTGTTCAAAAAGCAGTGTGTGCAATGCATGCATAAAGTGACAAATACTCACCTATTCTAATTTAGATAGCTGAAGAAACAAAACTTTTCAAGCAAATATTTATACATTCCTTAGGTATCACATGTATGGGGCACATATTGGGTCACTCAATGTCTACCTGAAGTCAAACACCACACTTGGCGATGTTATATGGAGCAGAAAGACTACTTATGGTGACCAGTGGAACGAGGCGAGGGTCTCTCTCCAGTCATCTTCATCTTCAACCACGAAAATTGTACTGGAAGCACAGCAAGGTTACAGAATCCATGGCGATATAGCTGTGGATGATATAACACTTGCCGATGGGTATTGCACATTAGGTAATCATTACATTCATAAATGTTGTTTTTGATTGGCTAACCAATTGTTATTACATTAAATTATAGTAATAAGCTGATTGTTATTTATCTAGTGGAATATACTATGATGAATTGAAACAATTCTGCAAAGGGACACGTAAGAGAATATGCATTTCTCTAACATGAAATCCATTATGATCCTGCGATCTCTCGCATGGGTTATAAATGTCTGGAGCTAAGAGGGTGTGCGGAGGTGGTGGTAGATTTGGCTGATCATTCTGATATATCATTTGTCTGAGATTGATGGTTGCAGCTCTCTGTTGGCACAATCCAGACTCTTTTCGCAGGTGTAGTTTTTATCATGGCGGCGTAACTGCGAAGAGACTATAGGCTTCTGTTTCCGTTAAGGTAGATAGCGCCGCAGGGAGGGAGAGATATTCGGATTCTCAAACTTATACAATTCATTTCTGATCTACCACTTGTAGGGGTTCATTTTAAAGCTCTAGGAGAAAAAAAAAATTTTAAAGGCTTATTTGTTATAAAGTTGAAAATTTTATTTTCACTCCACAGAGTTAACATTAGGGATGGCGGCCATTTTTGAATTTCAAATATCGGTAAATCTTGAGTTATTTGTTTTTCTAGTACTAAATTTGCACTTTGACCCCTAATTTTCATTCTCGATTTTGAACGAGAATGGTTGAAAGATTCCATAAGGAAAAATTAAACAAAATCCTAATCTTTCACTTTTGAATCGCATAATACTTTAAGAACCCACGACATCCCCAAGGACACTTGTTGACAAAACGATTTTTCTGAACGACATTTCAGCTTATACTGGTTGCGATTTCGAGCGTGAAACCCTGTGCAATGGTACGAATGATGGAACCAACGATTTTGATTGGTCGATCAGCACTGGTGATGATGGCATTGGACCGTCCTTGGATCATACCCTTGAAAGTGGAACGGGTGAGGTGTCTTCGTATTCGTCAGATAAGTTTCAACTTCACCCTTTCCGTACCAAAGCTTTGGAATTGTCAAATCTCAAATCTTACGTTAGCCTTAGACCTCAACGCTGCCATATTCTTATGAAATGAGCATTCGATCCGATACAAGGCAGTAAATTTTCGATCGGGTTCGAACTCACAACGCCTGGCACTGAGTTACATAGCAAAGACGCCACAGTAAAAACAGCTCGACATAATCCCCACTCTTGCAAGACGGTGTGATGAGTTAGCAATCGTGCAAAAATGGGCTTTATTGAAGACAATCCCAGTGTGTTTGTATTTAACTTCAGTTAGAAAATAAATGATCATTCCTTGGTTTGTTTTCGCTTTACATTATCCTTTCATGATGCACAGATAGAAGATAACATATGAATGCTGACATTCTTTTTTCCTGTATTGTGTGTTGATACATATCAATCGGCGTCTTGTTGAAGGAATTATACACCTTTATGTATATTATGATTTATTTGTTCACTTAGGGCTAGGTAAAATGTTAGTACACTGTAAAAGTTGTGTAGTGCAAATGACATTCCAGACGTTAATTATGCCGACTCGCCTCTTCAGCCTTGTAAGGATAAAATACGGATCTATGCAAATATATAAACACTTCCTCCACTATACTGTGTATTTAAATTTACCCTTACCAAGCAACTGTAATTCCTCTTTTCCAGGTCACTACCTATTGGCGGAAGGCACATCAACAAACGGATCTCAAACAGCTCGGTTTCTCACGGACTTTCTAAACATCGATTCAAACAGATGCTTGCAGTTCTTCTACGCTTGGCAAGGGTTAGACGTCGGAGTCCTCAGTGTCAGAATTAAAATCGATAATAGCTTGGGACAGCCGATCTGGGAACGACATTTGCAAATTGGAGACGGTTGGAATATCGGTAGAGCCTCCTTGACACAACAGGCGAATTTCCAAGTCGTGTTTGAGTTTGTCCGTGGTACTAATGAGACTGGCTACGTGGTTATTGACGACGTACAAGTGATGGACGTCGACTGTCCAAACCCGAGTAAGTTATATATATGAATAGCAAGGTAACAAAGTCTCCTCTTTGAATAGTTTTTGTATAAATTTTGAATTTTTGATCTGTCAACTGTGTGTGGTAGTTTTGATACACAAAATACCCTTTAGCTGAACTAGAGAAAGAGAAGGAGGGACATAATTTTAGGCATCCGTTAGCAATATGCTAATGAGACAACACATGCATTGTGAATCTTAGCAACAGTGTGTAGTACTGAACGCCAGCTATACAACCCGCTGACATGAATTTTGTTTGTGGCTTACAAAAACACTAACGAAATGGACAACATTATACTTTCAAGCAGACCCTCGCTCAATGATAATTCTAATGAGTCAATGTTAAATAAATGTTCGTGCTCATTGTTCTTCCGATAGTGGGTGGTTGTATTGCTCTTAAAAGGATTTCATTATTTCAGCCTTGGTTTCTAAGGAATAGAAAAACACTCACTTTTGTGCGAGTCGTGCAAAAGTTTGGAGTATATAACTAGAAAGTATAATTCAAGTTGCGACAGGCAATCAATCGAATATGCCGGATACGCTTAACTGATAAAATGAGTGATCATGAGGTGTGATGGATAATGTTAGAATGATCTTCAAAATTTTATCAAGTTACATTTCGAATTAAGTCCATCACAATCTTTGGTGAAGTTGTCGGACCAGATTCTTAGGGAATATACACGCGGGAGCATCGCTTCAGTCACGAATATTAGTTAGTATTTCTAATCGACTACACAAGTTCAAAGAAAATGGTCATTTAAGGTGGTGTGACCTCTGTTTCTTTTCAGGTCACTGTGATTTTGAGGATGGCAAGTGTTCTTGGAGTAACATTGTAAGCGGCGACGATCTCGATTGGGTGCTCCTAAGTGGATCAACGTGGACTGATGACACAGGACCGACAAATGACCACACCACTGGAAATGATGACGGTAGGATTATATAATTTAATGTATAATGCGCTTCGAGGACAGACGTTCGATTGATCCAATTCTCAAAGTACAATATCTTACTATTCTACCACTTGCGGGGTCTCATTTCGAAGCTAGTAATTTTTGTGAGAATAAAACATTACCATTTACTATAGAGTTAAGATGGGGATGGTGACCATTTAAATTGCCAGTTTCTGAAGACTAAGGATAATTTTATCTTCAGTAACAGATTTTGCAAGGTGACCCCTGATTTGTATTCTTGATTGATTGTCTGCTTGCGTTAATTTCGGGCAAACTTTTAGAGAGTCAAGAAACAGCTTAAGCAATTTACAATTTTCCAAATTCTTCGGAAAACAATAAATGCAAGTCGAAAATTCGATTAATGTTGATAAAAATTGAATGCATATCACACGTACAAACGCTGTACCTATGAAGTTTTCACAATGATTCTATCTTCTTAAAGGTATGGAAACAAAGAAATGTCATATGAGCTTTGAGCGAAAAGAGTTAAAGTTTCTAATAGGGATGAAAGTTCAATTATGAGGCAATATTTACTTAGTTTACTTAGTTTCTTGTAGAGGCATTCCAATCGTTTACAATAGATAAATAAATTTTGACTGTTTTATCCGTGCACGTTTTGAATGCTCCTTGACACAAGACTTTGCTTGAATAATATGACAATCTATATATATATATATATATATATATATATATATATATATATATATATATATATATATATTATATATATATATATATATATATATATATATATATATATAATCGTTTGTGCAAAATTTTAAACACTTATTGCTTCTATGCTTTCGACATAGGAGTTTATTTATACTTTGAGGGCTCTAATGCCTATACCAACGCTACAGCGAAGCTGTACAGTCAACCTTTCCCGGCCAATTCCACTACCGGATGCCTTGAGTTCTGGTACAACATGAATGGAGGAGGAATCGGGACCCTTAGAGTGGACATTGTCACGGGTGATGACCCGACAACCCCGGACACAATATGGACCCTTAGCGGGGACCAGGGCAGTGAGTGGGAATACGGGAGAGTTTCGTTCTTGCAAACCACGGAATACCAGGTGAGACACTGCACTATCGTGAGATTCTCCGAGTCGGCACCAGATACCTAAAACGTAATTGGTTTTGGTATAGACTTTTTTTCTAACGTATATGGTTATGGATATTTATCCCTTGCAAATGTCCTGAATTTTGTCCCGGCAGCTCCTCCTTGCAGGTGATGAGCCGCCTGGGCAAAATGCTATCTATCAAATAACACTCTCTACTCATGTCTTTTGGAAGAAAAACGGGCCGCCCAATGGGTGACCTTTTAATTATAAACCGTAACTACCAAGTTATTCATCAAATTGTTGATCCATAATACGCAGCACAAGATAAAAACCCCATGCCTGACACATGTGACCAAGGGTAGAGCCGAAAAATGGCGATGTTGTCTGGCGGGCGTCCTCGTGCAAAAGAGGACAGAACTGGGAGAACTGTGACCTCTGCCACAGATGGCGTTGTAGGGTAACATTTGCATAGATAAAATTCCTTACAGTGTAACTTCTTTTACACACAACTGTAATTTCGTCGGTTCCTGTCGCTGAATGCGTAAACACCATAAGTGTTTAAACTTTTAACATTACGAAATCAAAGTGCAAATCAAGCTTTCTTTTTATTCACATATTTTCACAAACCTGCAAAATCTCCTGCTTGTTACATTGTTAATGATGGCTTGGAGTGTAGACTTTGCAAACTTTTCCCGGTTCGGCACCATTGTGGATGCTGTAACATATACTGTCAGTGTTGAAAGAACAATTTCATGGCATTCACACTTGCTCTGAGAAGAAAACCAAAAAAACTGACAGTAGACTACATTTTGGTAGTCGACCGGACTCCTAACAAAAGTTTTATTTGATGTCCGCCGGAGGCGAAAAGTAGAGAGAGATTTAAGGGTACTGTTACCCATAGCAATAATGATGCGGAAGTATTATTCATATTTCAAAAAAAGTACCTGGGAATTTCAAAATTGGCCAAAATAAAAGCGGCTATTCAAAAAAAACCCAATTAATTTGTCCTGCGTGGCCAACATTAAGCTTACCTCAGGATAACATTGGTTACCATCTATGTTTTCCCATGTTTATGTGAAGTCTTATCGAAACTGTCTTTTTCGCTGAGATTATGCCTCAAGAAAGTGTCTCAAGCCTAATCTTAATTTTCTGGTAGCAATAAATATTGGTTTATTTCTCTACAATTAGCTGATATTCGTTGCCATCAGAGGAAACGGGCCAGCCAGTGACATAGCCATCGATGACGTGGTCATCAGTGATGGATACTGCACAGGTAGGCTGAATTCTATTCACTTTAATTCGAAAGACAGAAAGAAATATCCGTCCAAAGTAGATGGTCTCAGACTTGTGAAATAACATGGAAGATAGGGAATTGACAACAATGCGAGAGGCAGAGGCAGGGAGAGACAACTGGAGACAGAACAATTGACAGGGACAAACAGACACTGAGACAGCCAGACAGATTTGGATGGCAGACAAGACAGAGAGACAGGCAGGTAGAGAGATAGAATCTGCTGTCTGTAAGAGTAAGTGTATCATTTTTCCATTCTTCCATTTAGGAGTTCCAGGGACTACCACAGTAGATCCTCCAACCGTTGGTAAGTCGCACTTTCATACCTTACAAGATATTTGTATTCGCGAACATCGATATACGGTTACTGCCTTAGTCGGCAAGTGAACGGATGGCGAAAGATTATCGCATAAAAATAAATGTGAGAATATATAAGGTTATCAAACTCGCAGTGATCGTCTTATTCTTTTGTGCAATCTGACTCGGATCCTGGTAGAGACAAGACCAGATTAGGGATCATCTTCAAGAATCAAAACAACGCATTTTGAGTCGTGCCTGGACGCTCGACATCCTAAGTTACACCCTGAAAATCAACATCAAATCCATCAGCATTTTTCTGTGCGTCCTTTCCTACAATCGTTAATTTTTCGAGACGTACATGGCATTTATATGTCACCGTGTGACCTCTGATTTAGAATCTCACCATTTTAGTTTTCCCCAATCTGACAATCTGTGTGGTTCTGGCAAAGACACCTGGACAGACGGACGCCGCATTGATGAGAGTCAGAAATGTGATTTTGTCGTAAGTCTTTATATAAGTGTTTGGGAAAAGTTACTTGTCGTCGGCAGCGAAACCTAATGATCTTTGTTATAACCTATTTAAACAGGTATGCCGTCGACCGCACCACCGACGACACCACCACCATCTTCACCCTCTCCGTCACCCGAACCATTGTGCAGTCCAAATGAATTCTACTGCAATGCTGATAGTAGATGTATATCTGCTGACAGGGTTTGTAACTTCCGTAGCGATTGTACCGATGGCGATGATGAATTAAGATGTGGTGAGTGTTTTGTCTAAACTTTCTTGTTCAGAAAGTCCCAAAGCTCACCTACGAACAGAGGTATCCTTTGAAAATTTTCACGTCTGATTTTCACCATCATAATAGACTCCAAACATTCCTGAACTAGTTGACACACCACAAAAACGTCAAAACTTGACTTAGATTTAATTTTCAGAGTCTTATCTTATTGTAAAAGTTTCCTATTCATCAAGTTTCATTTCTTGTGTTCCTATGGCAAATACAAAAAACAAATGATTATCATGTGCCATGTAGAGTCATAGACTTTATATTTTCAACAAAATAATAGGTCTTGTGATAGAAAGGATTTTGCAATTTTAAAATCAAGTACATTTCAGGGCATGGGTAAAAAGAAAATCCAATCAATAAACTCAGCTACAAAATCTCTAAACTCCCTGCTTTTGCTAAATAATAATAATAATAATTAATATAAGTATTATATAGAAATAATAACGCGAATAATAATAGGTTCAATTTCCATGAAAATTTCACCCCAAGGGTATTTTGGGTCGAAAAGACAAAATATGATATCGATTTCACTGCCCCATGTTTCCATGGTAACCATTTTAGGGGTTGAAAATTTCAGTTTTTCTAATATCCCATGAAAAGTTACTTTGATTGTTATGAAAATTATCTAGTTGGGGAGTTTGGGTCAGACAATACAAAACACGAGACTTATTTTAATGTTAAGAGTTGCCATGGTAACCAGTTTGGGATTTAAAATGTTACTTTTTCCCTAATTCATATTAAAGAACTATTGATTGATGTAAAAATTGATAATAGGGGTTTTTCTGGTTAGCACACCAAAAAAATCACACTCATTTTAATGTGAGATGTTTCCATGGCAACCATTCAGGAGTAAAAATTACCAGTTTTTCAAAGATTCCACCTAAAATCCAGTAATCAACAGAATGTGTTATATCAAAGGGATATTTTGGGTTAGAAAGACCAAATATCCAGTGTAAAAATCCATTAATCAACAGAAATATTATACCAAAGGGTTATTTTAGATTAGAAAGACAAAATATGATATCCATTTTTACTGCCCTGTGTTTCCATAGCGTGTTAAAATTTCAATTTTGTTTTCAAAATTCCATTAAAAGTAATCCCAGTAACTATGCAAATGCTCCTCCTAAGTGTATTTATCACAGCATGAACTCAATGTTCATTTTTGTTTTATGTTGCCATGGTAACCTATTTGGGAACCACAGCTTTTTTATTTAAAACAATAGACCCTTGAAAGGGTCTATGTTAAAACATAATTCACTGTTTTTTATTTATTTTATGGATTTCTAAGTAACAAATTTTAACGTTTGTTCTATAATAATAATAATTGTAACTTCTTTGCCTTCATTCTAGGAAGAATAATTAAGATAATGTACATTGGGGCCATTGTTATCAAAATTTGTTTTCCGTTTATTTTAGTGTGTTTGAATTAATTTCATATAGGCCAGAAATAATTTTTCAAACATTTTTAATTTTGTTTCATGCAGTCATCCCAAATAAGTGTTATAGAGTATAGTACCAACTTATTATGCATTCATCGAATTAATTTTATGCCTTCAAATTAATTTTATGTGCTAAAATTAATTCTACTTGAATCTCAAATTAATTTTATGAACCCAATTCCCCTTATCACCCAATGTACCATTATTTATCAGAAACAGTAACAGTAGCGCACAGTTTTTTTGTTTTATTTAAAACATAATTCACTGGTACTTATTTATTTTATGGATTTATAATTAACGACGTATAATAATGTTCATTTTATAATAATTTATTTTGATTTTTTTGCCTCATTCCAGGAAGAATAATGAAGACAAATTATTTCTGATTGTTTAACTAAAGTAAAATTATGGCCATGTATTGGTGCATTATTTTTTGTGTGACCTGGCGTGACCCCATAAACTCTATGATTCTGATGATTAGCTAGATCTCCCCTTTCCATGGTAGCAATGGCTAAATTTGAACATGGTCCCTGTATACCTTGAAACATTTTTTTTAAACCCAGCAGGCCAAGACAAGGGGAAATATTACAAGTTAAATGTTTCATGTTTAATATTGCCCAGGGCTGGAAATTAACTTTTTTTCCCTGGTAGTCCACTTGAGCAACCATATTCTGAAGTTTGTAGCCCGGTGACACTGGCTGGTAGCCCATGCATATTTTAGATCAGGGGTATCTTTTTTCGTTAACCAGACAAGAAAGGCATATTTTACAAGGTTCTGCCCATGAAGTGAATTTTCTAGTCTTTTGATGTGTATACTTGCACACCTTTAATGCCCAAGGAAACAGGTGTAATGGACGACAGTGGGATTCAAAAGGGTTTTGTGACCTATAAACAACCCGTTTCACTCTCACAGTTGTATGCAAGTTTTAAAAGTCGTCATGACAACATGACAACAATATGGCCTTTTCAGCACTGAGATATACTGTAGCAGGGCTAAAAATAGACCATGCCCTTCTGTTGGGAGGAGGCATAATTTCCGTGTCATTGTGATTGATACATTATTATCAAAATGCAACGAGAATGCATTTTTATTGGCCATCATACCCTGTGCCTGTCATTCAAGTACGTCAGTTCAGATATGGAAACTTTGTTGCAAAGTTCCACCGCACGGGTACGGCCGATCGTACTATATCGTCTCTACTATGGCAAATTTCTATGCCCAGCTGGGTTTGACTGCATTTATCTAGCTCGTCCCAAAGTGACGGACGCATCTTTCAACCTTTCAGCTTGGTGAAAAACGCATTTATTGATTCGCCAAAGGCCTGTGGACCTGCTTATTTTTGCACAAATGTGCTACATGGACATATGAAAAAGTTGTTGAATACTCACTGAATCCGCCATGATGAGAGTTCTCAAATCAAAAACTGTTGCCTAACTCGAATACAAAGGTCTTCTCATTAAATTACGTCATTGTTATACAAGAGTTAGCATTTCAAAGTCTGAGAAGGCTGGCATTTCCATCTGAATGATTGAACGACGTGAAACGCAAAATTCCATCGCATATTACCTGGCAATATGTACAGTAGAAATACTGTATACCGTCGCTCCAGGTACGTATAAGCTTATACTCCACAAAATGGCCACAGGCGGCGTGAACTTTCTGAAAGGATTTCCTAAACGTCCCACTTGTTACCTTAGGGACTCACTTGTGGTGTACTGAAAAGTATTCTCTGCAGTAATTCCAGTTTCTGTCAACATGCAAAGCTCAACGACAAGAATATAGCACGAGACGTAGTGTACAGACTACACATTCACGCGCAGTAAATTCAATTGCGCATGCTCATATTGGCAGACTACACTGGCAAACGAGTGCGCATGCGTAAAGGTATATTTGCAGCAAATACACTGGCATACGCATAGACTCTCCACAGTTGCTGTGCCTTATTTTGTGCACGCCCACGACTGCCACGATGGGCCTGCATTCGAACACCTCTTTTTCAGAATTTCCACAGCTTCAATGAACTGTTATTAGATTTCTATATAATACTTATAGCCCCTAAACTTGTAATAATAATAATAATAATAATAATAATAATAATAATGATAATGATAATAATAAATGTCAGTTAATACCTGTGTCATTTCAGCACCAAAGTATTCTTTACTAATCCATCATCAAATGACAGCGGTAACTGATAAAAATAGGATTACAGCAAAAATTAATGGAAAATGTGCAACCACTAAATTCACCAATAATGCTATCTATTGTCCTATTGTTTAAATTTTTGAAAAAGAAATCCTCTTTTTCATACTCCATAACTTATGTTGATAGTGAACTTGCAACATTATTCAATCTATACAAGCTATTTCAGATGCATAATAAACGACTGAAATCGCCAAAACTGGCAAAACAATGGCACTTTATTTTTTCCATTACTTCATTGAGTATGCGTAGTATGTGCAAGATCTAGTCTGACGTGTGCAAATACTACAATCCATCACCAGAGAAGGGTTATCTCCCGGGACAAGCTGTGACTATTAACAGCATTCTTTTTCATTTCAAAACATTGTAGACGCACAATCGACACTTACTTTCTTCGAATTATTGACACAAAATGCATCAAAATTCGCAAAACGTTAAACTACTCTGCCTTTTCTCGCGGTGTTTGCTTGCCATACAGAGTACATGATACCAGCATACACAATGTCAAATGTCGATATTTATTATTTTTTTACCTTTGACCCCAACACGATGTCACATGCCATAAAGCGATGCGTTTGATCGGCTATTTGAAGAGGCCATCATTTTTTTTATAATGGAATGAAAGACAGGTGAATGGAAGCCTATTTTTTACGTCGATTTTGGAAAGAATTGCTGAGTATTTTGTTCATGTCTTTGAGAAAATCTTTCGATTACTCAAATTGTTACTATACTTTTCATGATCTGCTGCTTGTGTCGACTCATTTGAGCTTGTGGACTAAAACGGTTCAAGCCGTCATGGTTTTTTTTTTGGAAATAAAACGTTTATTTAGTTTTTTAGTATTAAGTTAGGGACCATTTTGAATTTCAACTGTCAGTATATTTGAGGTGAGTGTTGGCTCTGATCAAAATCTTAGTTCGGTGACCCTTGCAGTTTTGAGGCTAGTAATATCTTACTGCAGGGTAAGTGAAAAGATTCTGTGAAAAGATTGCCCAGGAAAAAACTTCAGTCTGACTGTGGGTCGTTCTTATGAGTTCAAGTACACTATTTCAAGTGTCTATGCTTCAGACATGCCGTTTCGCTGTTCGGATTCAGGATTCCATTAATGGGTTTCATTCTCAACAAAATCATCTCATTCCTTCACTCGTTCGTTCCAACAGCCAAGAGTTGTGACTTCGAAGGCGGCATGTGTGGTTGGCTAGGTGTGTCAGACGAATCTAGGAAACGACGTGCCGAACCAGCTCCACAGTTTGTATGGGAAAGGAAACAGGGAAAGACCAAACTGCCATCCGAACACAGACCAGCAACCGATCACACTGAAGGGAGTGGGGAAGGTATTTCAATCTCTTCATATTCTTGGAGTAGAGGAATGCAAAGTAATACGTTGTTGAAATCATTCTTGTAGAGGATTAGACACATTATATATATATATATATATATATATATATATATATATATATATATATATATATATATATATATATATATATACACCACAAAATGTATACAATGTGCCCTCCCGGTTATCACCATAATGGCTTTATGGCAACCTCTGAACTTGGGCACAGAGAGTACGGTTATATATATATATATATATATAACACGATTGGAAATATTTTGGGTTTATAGGATTTTGAAAAGTTTGTCAAAAATTATTGAAAAATAAGGCACGACCATAATTTGTTGCTACAGACTAAGGTAAATTTCTTAATTTTGTTCAATCTACTTGGCAACAAAGTTAAATTAACTGCTTTTTACTAAATCTAGTCAAATTTGCTTTTTTTGCAAATGTAAATACAGTGAAATAAACAAAAATTTTGCAAACTGTACTTATCATATAGTTCTGCAGAATGTTTTGAATCTTACAAATTTTGATCCTTTACCTGTTTTTGATATATCACGGTTGTCAAATTGCGATTTTTCGAACAGTTTTAACCACTACTTTGTTTGACTGCTGATAGTACATTTTAAACTCTCCTATTTTGCTAAACTGTCATTTTCATTGCGTGGTAGATGTTCAGGAAACTAAGGTATTTCATACTTTTGAAGTTAGTACCTCAATAAGGCAAAGTAAAATAGTTAAAATTGTATTTTTTTATTCTATCTACTTAAAAATACAAGGAATTCAAGTAGCTGGTAAATATTTGTATTAAAAAGATATTTTGAAATTGAAAAGTTGAAAATGTCTAAAAATTGTTCATGACAATACTACCTTATATTTTCAAGGCCACCTTGGACATGACCCTCTATTTTTCAAGGCCACCTTGGACATGACCCTCTATTTTTCAAGGCCACCTTGGACATGACCCTCTATTTTTCAGGGCCACCTTGGACATGACCCTCTATTTTTCAAGGCCACCTTGGACATGACCCTCTATTTTTCAGGGCCACCTTGGACATGACCCTCTATTTTTCAGGGCCACCTTGGACATGACTCTCTATTGTTCAAGGCCACCTTGGACATGACCCTCTATTTTCTCAAATTACCAAAACTTGGGGAATGGACAAAACAATAATGACAATTTCAAAGAAAACAATAGGATCTGTCATTTTGAAATGGTAGAAATCTATTTATTGTGCAAATTTATCAAAAGTGTCGGGTACCCTATAGCTGAAAGTTACAATATTACAGATTACCCTTAAAAATATGCGAATTGCAAAAACAGAAGAGTAGATGAGCTTAAATTTACTGAATAAACCAATATTACTACAATATCCTATTATCCCAAAATATTTCCAATCGTGTTATATATATATATAAAGTATCCATGTATTACAAGATGAAATTCTTAGACGTGTTCCCATGTCTTGTCTTGATCGTTTATACGCAGGGTATTACGCATTCGCGGACAACTCGCCCGGGCTAAACCTAGACAAGGCAGAACTCTACAGCCCCACGATTGGTAACACCGGACCGAATTGTCATTTGCAGTTTTACTACAACATGGGTAGCATGAATCACTACGGCTCGCTGCAACTGAGGAAAAGGTCCGTCAACTACACTGAGATTTCCTTTTCACATACCGGTCCGATGGACAAATGGCAAAAGGCAAGGGTTTACATAGGAACCGGACAGTCCTACCAGGTGAGATACACCAAATTGCTTTTCATGCAGCCATCATACAAGTCTAGTAACTGGCACTTTACATTTCGAATATCGATGTATCTTGATTTTTGAACGTTGAGGGAATTATTCACTGCCTTGGGACAATGTTTCGTCGACTCTGTGCCATTTAAGAAGTCGTCTACTCAGTTCAGAGTCTTACCTTGAAACATCGCTGAAATGTTGCCGACAATACACTCATGAATTTCATTCCTCGTACTGAATGTATTAATTACAGAAAGCTGTGAATTATATTAGCATATGATAGCGTAATAGCTGACATATTGACTGCAAATCTCAGTTTACAGTACTATTTTATTTGACATCGATATTATGAATGATAACCATAATTTCATTTCATGGATGATATTGAAAACGTGTCTCGTAACATAAGGAAGACTTTATCTCCTTCAACATAGATGTCCAAAGCAAATGGAGTGAACATAAAGAGTACCTCGCATAAACTTTGCCCGTTAATCAATCACCTTCAAGTTTGACCTTGTGATGTAACCAGGGTTATGATGGTATTAATGGTCAATTGGCAGCGTTTCGGCAAGGCTGGTATTCCGACGTGGAATGGGTGTAGGGAAGACTTGAGGCAGCGAGTACTTTAATCTAAAGATACCACTTTATTGTAAGCTTACAATACACAGAGCTACGGTACATAGGGTGATGATTAGTAAGAGGTGAGCTGGAGACTAATAGTACACACGTGGGCGTCCTCAGATATACTTGCCCTCATGAATAGTAATGACAGCTCATAAATACTAATAACATGGCATTATATGTCACAGTCCCCCTTTGCGAAAAAAACTAAATGTGTTCTTTCTACCTCTCGATTTACAGATCTTTTTTGTGGCTCTCCGTGGAAATTACCATTATGGAGTTGAAAGTATAGACGACGTGAAGTTCATTGACTGTGAACCACCAGGTATTCATTGCTCCAAAGTGTTAGACTGCTACATTTCCGAGCGGGAAAACAGCAAGTAGTGAATTTAAAGCGAGAAAGCACATGATGGTTGTCCAGATTTTGAAGCTTCACTGTTATTTTTGTGACTTTGAACGCACATGTCTCTAGTATTTCCAAAATCGTTGCCAAAAGGAGCGTGTCTTTGCGTCACCTATATGTGTTTCCTGTTATTCAACAAATTCAGAGCTTGTGCCCATGGATGAAATTTATGTAACTTTGTGCTCCACAAAATCAAGACAGTTTGGTAATTTTATCATGCCCATATTTACGTTACTTTAGATACTGTAATTTTTTTAGATATGAAACGTCTTTTCCTACCTTCCAGTCATGACCAGTGACCCGTGCCTCTCCTCAGAGTACACATGCGGAAACAATATCTGCATCGATAAGAGCAAAGTGTGTAACTTCGTAGATGACTGTTTGGACAACGCAGACGAAGACAACTGTGGTAAGAGCGCGCCCTGGCAACTCAAAGCAGAGAGTCCCTATACACCCCTATCCATTTCTGGCCAAGCTCCGTCCTGCATGAGAAGCATGTTACAAATATAATGTTTTCCCACGCAAGAACATTTGTCAAAAATATGAATTCTGCAACACGTGGCAAAACGTGACCTAGGTTCCTTCATATTTTACAATGATATTGTAATGATATTCAAATTGAACTGTTGACATCTTCTCTCGCAGTACTTTTCACTCCATCAATTATACTCATTACTAGGACACGGCAGACTTGCTGTATCAATCTTTGCACCGTGGCAAAATTTTGATCTGAATATTCACATTTGACCTTAATCACGATACGGTACGGCCAGATCTCTAAAAGTCTTAGTCGAACAAAAAATTCATATTACGCACTCACCTTTCAGCGGAATGATTGGAGGAACTTTTGTTCAGGATAGATAACACCAAAAATACAGGATTTATTAGGTGTAGCCTGTGTTAAAACAGTGTTCGAATATTGTCACCTGAGGGCACAAAGTGTCAGTTTCACGAGTTAAGCGGAGAAAACACAATATTTGTCACTATAGTGTCCTTTTCATTTTAAAAATCTCTGCGCAGACTCTTTGGCCGGAAGATGTGATTTCGAAATCAGTACGTGCGACTGGAAACAAGAAGGCGATGACAACTTTGACTGGGATTTAATAACAGGCTCAGCAGGCACCGGGCCAAGTACGGATCACACAACGAGATCCGATAAAGGTGAAAACATGTTTATACTTAAAACATGCCCCATGCAATCGCTATTAAATTGTGTTATGTATCATTTTGGTTGTTTGTGTAGCTTTCAGGGTCACCTAACTTGTCGAAAGTAAAAAAATGCACTTACTGGATGTCACACAGTTATATGGGAAAGAGCAGGAGAGTAACACAAAACGATGCTTTACAAATGACTACATCCATAAAACCTTTGATTATTCAATCGCCCTCGGAGTGGTCCTTTTTCTATTATATAAGAAAAGCGATGAAGAAAATCAACAAAATTAGAATCGATTGAAAGTGTTTGATTATTACATCAAACCGTTACCAGTTTTCAGACTTCTAAGATGATTACTTTCCAGTTTGATGTGATGTAATGTGAAAGCCATTTTTAAAATATGCTAACCGATATTAACCAATAGGTGTCCAGGTACCATTTCTTCTTACTCTGTGTCGTAATATGCCTTTGTGTCTCCTTGTTGCTGTTAGGACGCTACCTGTTCATCGAAACAAGCTACCCATACTACATCGCGAGAATTGCTAGCCCAACATTCCTGGCGACGAGTTCCAACTGCACGGTGAGTGACCAATCACTGCTTCTTGCCAAAACTCATAGTTTTAAATGTTATATTGTAAACATTTTGTAAAAATTTGCATGTCTAAAATTAATGCACGGAATTTAAAAAGTATAACAAAAATGTCCACAATAGCAAGCCGACATTTTGCGGTTTAAGGTAGTATGCGCCTCGAATGTAAACGATTTGAACTTTTGCTCAATTTTTTTTCTTCAATTGAAGCCAAACCACTCTCATAATAGATCAAGAAATAAAATTAGGGGTCATCGTGCAAAGTTAAATACTGGAGAAGCAAATTACTAACATTGAACCATATTTTAATTCAAAATGGCCACCATCTCTATGCTACCTCATTTGATTAAATGGTGTTTTGAAATTTTTGAAAAAATGAAATGATACTTTTTTCTACAAAAGCTTTGAAATGAGGCCTCAAGTGTGTTAGATCACAGAAGGATTGTAAAAATGTGAGAGTCCAAACATCTATATGTCAAAGACGCTTTTCACCTTAACGAGTCACGTTCCTTTGTCTACTGTACACTTTTAATTTATACCACCACAGTTAACGATGCCTAGTCCAATTGCCTTGTCATAATATACCAAGTAAAAAATTTTTCCCAAGTCCAATTTAGAGCCAAAGTAACTATGTTACCTTTTTCGTAAATGACCATCTCGCTCTTTACGTTTTCCAGGCTCTCGCAAAATCAAGCCCTGACTTTATTTTGTTTGGCATGACTATTTACTTTACAACCATACAACTCTTAGATGGCCTTGTAGAAACGTCCGTTCGGTTAAATTATTAAAATATGTCTGCTGATGTCTGAAGTCTTAATTCTGAAATGGTCTTTTCACTCATTTGCCCCACAAGGTTTCAATATTTTGAGTCGACGCAGAAAGCATTATCTTACAAATAACTCCTAGCACGTGCTGTCGTGTTCTCCTTTGTGGGTAAAATGAATGCGTCGGCATCGGCCTGTGCTTTAAATAATGGTTAAATCGCGTTCACCTGGCCAGCCACTACCGGTATATAGTTCACGCCCGAGCAATACTAACACAAACGAGGGTGTGCATAGTACAGGCAATAGAAAGCTGTTAATAACCTTTATTAACTGCTTAATCTAGTTGATTCTTGTTAACAGAAAAAAAACCCTAGATTATGATTTACCAATTGATCAAAAACTCAGTGAAGCGACTGGTGAACTCGACTAGTAGGCGATAGTTTTTCAGTGTAACGAAACTCTAAACACTATTGGAACGAATTTAGGATAATTGGATAATGACAGAAGTAATGTCGATTTAATCTAATAATGTAATCAATACACATATTTCTAGGAGTAATATATAATATTGCAACATTCAGCTAGTGGGCACCAAATGCTTTTGACATATTTGAAAAATAAAGATCCCAAATTAGTTCCAATTTGGTTAAAAAAAAACAAGTTTAGCTTTAAGCATCCTATCTGTGAGTGAAATTTGATCGTTCTTGCACCTTTTTACACATATCTCATGTCTTCGACCTTCAGCTCACACTGTGGTATCACATGTACGGCGCAAGTATTGGATCTTTGGTAATTTATCAACGGACCACCTATCTTGACAATGATATGTTAGTACTTCGGAACATGACCGGCGACAAGGGAAACTTTTGGCAAAGCTTGGAAATTCCAATCACACCAACAGGCACAAATTTCAAGGTTTGTGTGACAAAGAATAACACACATAGCACTGTCATTACGAGCACAATACTCTCTCACTCTCTCTCTCTCAGTCTTTAAGTAAAATCTTGCTTCAGAGAAACATATTTTGATAAAGTTTCGAATTGTGAAATACAAAAGTCCTGTTATAAGCTTTATTAAACCTAGAGCGTAAGACGAAGAAAAATTTGTTCAATTGGCGAGACTATTTCAAACTTTGGTAGGTAGGTAGGTCCGTATTATATTCCTTTTATTAATTGTTGAATTAGTTTCTAAGTTTTTGCAGTTCCTTGCAAGACGCCTTTTGTACTTATTTTCTTTCCTCACATATTGTAACATGTACCAAATATATATTTAACATAAAGCTTTTGTTCATGTATTTTGTTTTCTGACAAAAACATATACCACCTTTGCATATCACTGAGGTTATAACATTTCTGAAGTTAGAAAAGAAATAATACGGAGAAACTGTATGTACATTTTTAAAGCACTGTTTCACTACAAGTGTACAAGGGGGGAGGATGCAAAGTTTCCCTATTTGAAACACACAGATGTTGGATTATTTCTCACCCCCAGGAGCTTCAAAATGAGTCCCTCCCCAGCGCTAACACAGACAAACACGCACGCACACGAACGGCAGACCACAAAAAGTGTTGAAAAAAATGGAGTCCAAATATCTGCGATCAAAAACACCCTTTATTTTTATCAGTTTTGCAAGGAATCGAATAATGAGTACAATATATTAGATAGTGAGAACAAAAACCGAGAACACTGTACGATACTATGAAAAATAAAGGTCTTTCGTGGTTATTAGTGGATTTTTTTTTGAAAAAAAGTATTTTATTGCTTGTTTACTTTATATCGATAACAAAAGTAAAAAGTACAACCATTTTTACATGTACCAGATTGTCATCGAAGGTATGGTTGGCAATGGTTACTATGGCAATATCGCCATTGATGACGTCACCTTCAGTGATGGCTGCATAGAGGGAGGTCAGATACCCGGGGAAGATACAACTTCAACACCGCCCTCACACGAGATCTGTGGTGATGACCCGAGAAAGCTTAGCTGCACATCGGGAAGTGGTTGTTTTGAGAGCTGGCAGCGCTGTAACTTCATCAGCGACTGTCAAGACGGGTCTGACGAGAGCAACTGCGGTAAGTCAGTCAATGAATACGCCCCGCCTGCCGATATTAAGTGTGCATCGTGATTTTTTGGCCGTGATTGTCCAATGATTCAAGCCAACAAATTTCAAAGCAGGCAAAAAGTCAGTTAAACTGTTACTGCTGATCGATAGCTGTTAACTTTAACAATCCGTTCATTTCAAAGGGACAAGCTGCGACTTTGAGGAGGACTTCTGTGGCTGGCAGAATGTCATTGGAGGTCAAATTAATTGGACAATTGTGACCGGTCCATCTTGGACAAATGACACTGGACCAAATGTCGACCACACCAAGGGTACGCAGCAAGGTAGGTCACGATCAAGACTATACAACACATGACAAACCAATAAAATCTTGTGATTGGTCTTTATATTGAATCTCCGACATTTTATTTAGTTCTCTCTCTCTCTCTCTCTCTCTCTCTCTCTCTCTCTCTCTCTCTCTGTACTATTTTTGGTGCAACATCAAACAGAACCACTGCCATAACATGCGACTTTGCAAATGGTACAACCCTGCATTTCCAATTACACCGGAGATGCTGGCAGGGCATGGCTAAGCCCAAATCACCAGTATTGGTGCATTCTGCGATTAAATTTACGTAAAATGTTATCTTAAAAAGAGATACGAATACAAAAGAAGTATAATCTTGATTACCTGATGTGAATTCTTGTCTCGTTTGCCACGAGGGTGTTTGTGTGGTTGCTCGTGTGTTTGTCTGGGTTTTTTTTAGGGTTTGTGTTTAGTTTTAATGAGGGGCTTATGCTTTTTTCAGTTTTTGTTGTTGTTTCTCATCCAGTGTAAATATAACTTGGATCATATAACAGTGAACTGTTTAAACACGTAACAGAACACCTCTGAGGTGTAAATTCTATGCATTCCATCAAATGCAATCTATTGTGTTTATAGGTCGCTCACTCATCACCGTGTCAGTTAGCAGTATTTAGTAGACAATCTATTCGTCAGTATAATAATGGTAGCCTGCACTCATAACCCGTCGATAAACTAACAAAAGTTCTGTCAGGAAAGTGACGGTGAAACCGAAAAAAATTAATCGATTAATGAATTTAAATACGCGCCATTGTAACTTTTTTATACTGTTTCCATTTTACAGGCCATTTTATGTTCTTTAACTCCGGGACATCTGATACAGACCAAGGAGACAAGGCACTGTTGAAGAGTCTGACTTACCAACACAGTGGTGAGAACTGTAGGATAGTGTTTTGGTATCATATGTATTGCAGTCTGAACTCAACTGTACAGGACATGGGAAAGCTGAGTCTGAATATCAATTACGGCAACCATACGACAGAACAATTGTTCTACCTGAGCGGTGACCAGGGCAACACTTGGCAGAAAGCCGAAGTTGATATCGGCGAGTGGGACGAATTTGAATTAATCTTCGAAGCGACCAAAGCTGACAGTATCTATGGAGACATCGGCATCGATGACATTCAGTTCCAAAATTGCTCTGATGGTAAGTTTCATCCGTGTTTTCACCGGCGATTGCACCGTTCTATAGACTGTACGAATTGCACTTTACTTACCCGGCGTTGCTGCTTCAGCTTGGAATCGTGCGGTATTACATAATCGTGCAGTATTACATAATCTAGTAGATCATATAAAAGACGGAATAGACGCATGGTCAAGTCACTTTATAGCCGCAGCTTTGTATATTTCTCTAAACACTGTAGCCAGCATTTCGTTCATTTGAGGTGGCTTTTCACATGTTTCTGCGTATTATAGCTAAAATTTCACTTTTGGCAAAGATACACTTCACTTTCCATAAATTTGTTGACTATAGGTTTAATAAAATATTGGTTGGGTTAATTTTAGCATGACAAACAGTCATATGTGAGAAAGAAGTGTTAATTGTGCCAAATAACCCGATTTCCTGGCTTCTTTTTTCTCCCATTTGACAATTCAAATTTCTTTATTGTCCTATTGTCCATTAATGAAGCAAGCATCAATGGGAAAAATTTTCTAGACAACATTTGAGCAAATCCACTCTGGCTGGGTCATATTCTTAAACACGTTCTTAAGATACCATACAACAACTTAACTTGCTCATACAGTCTTTCAATTTGGAATGAGAGTCATTTCAATTTTACACATAATGATTTTCATCACACTTTCGATCGCTTTCAAAAATCTCTGCCATTTCAGAATAGGAATAGATTGTGTAAAATAGAATTGCCTTTTTCCCTACATATACTCTAGTTTTAAAAGAGATAGATATCAGGTTTCTTACTGAATTAATTTGATCATTAATACTATTCATTAATACTATTCAATGATACTAAAATTGAGGTTTCTACCTCAATGATGTGCCCTAAACCTTCGACTACTAGTAAACTACTGCTGCCATACTAAATTTATATTCTCGACTTTTTGAAAGTGTGTAAAATGATGGGGCGTTCATGTTATCTTTGTAAGAAATATTGTTTTGAAAAAAAATGTTTTGATTCAGTGCACCGCCACCGCCTGATACTCAATTAAAGTCAATGAGAACTAACGTTTGTTCGTTTTCTCTCATGGTCGTTTTTCTTGTCATTGAGCACAAAACGCAATCCTCTTGCAATTGCAACTTTTAGAATGACATCAAAAATTAAAAATTATCACATTTGCTTAAACATCACCTATTATATGTTCTTGTCATTTCTATCCTATGTAGACAACGGTAAGGAGTCTGCCGTTATTGTTAATATTTTGACATTCGTATTACCGCGAGAAATCCCTGAAGTATATCCGACTACATAAAACACGCTTCAGGGACAGATATTCTGACTCTCAAATTTCTACATTTCGTAACTAATCTACCACTTGCGGGAGTCTCTTTGAAGCTCATCGAGTCGTAATTTCTTTACGAAGATAGAAAAATTACCTTTACGTCCATAGCGAAAAAAGGCAGGCGGTTAGAATACCTTAAACCTGTTGATTTAGATGAAACTTTGGCAGACATAAATAAGAGACTTGTGGACTATACTTAAAGTGCAATCACTTGTGTAGTATTCATCTGCTCAATTGAGGCAGATGCAATAATTATTTGCTGTACAAGCAACGTCATATGCCGCCCGGACATATCAGACTCCGGTATTCTAATTCTTGTTGTCTATCTTGATCGGCAGACACATATTACAGACCCTGTGATGATTATATGGAGTTCGAGTGCGTTAGTGACAATAACTGCATCCTGCAGGACACGCTCTGCGATTCCAAAAACGACTGCGTTGACGGCTCCGATGAGAATAACTGCAGTGAGTATATACAGGCCATTGTTTTCGATGTCACGCCATACATGTCATCCCACGTGAGACTTGGCAAAGCTCAGAATGTAGGATCATCACAATTTTGATAGTCTTTATGGCGTTACGAGATATTTTCCTTGGGTGATCTATTACTCTGTCAAGAGAATGGTACCACTGTACGGAAAAAAATGCAGTGCAAAGTTGATTGCATAAATTCTACAAATAGGTTTGCAGCAAAGTATGCCCACTGAATTTGTGTGTGTTTATCTTTGTTTTAACGAAACAGTTGTCAGGCCCGCAGACTGCCACTTTGACGAATCACTACCTCTCTGCGGATGGGAGCACAGTGACGGCAACATCTTTAACTGGACCAATGGTAGATCAACAATTAGCGCTGCAAGTGGACCCGATTTTGACCACACCACGGGAAATTCTACAGGCAACAGTAAGTTAAAAGCCATTTATGGCTTCAATCACTCTTTGAATTACACCGCCTCCAGCTACCCAAATGAAATAAAACGCAGCCTATATCTAACATCATTTGACAAACGTTAACATTGAAACTCTCAATGTTGGTTTTTTTAAAACATGTCAATGTCAATGCAGTTTATCAATCCCTTTACTATTCTCTCAACTTATGTAATTTTCTCCCTATACAGTATCTTAATAATCAAATCCTTCGATAATTTAAATAAAAAGTCCAAAAGCAAGTTCACCGTTATTGTTTCTGTTTTCAAATGTACAAAATACCATTTCGCACTATATTGGCGATGTTTAGTTATCAAGTAAGTCCAGTCCAATTTACAGTCAGGAGCGTATTCTAAAGCTTGCCAAACATCGATACAAATTTAAGATGACTTTCCGAAGGTATTTCTCTGACCTGATTTCGATTCATCTGTCTTCAAATCAAGGTCGCTTTGCTTATGTGGATAGCTCACTGCAGCTTGGAGGCGACATAGCAAGACTTCTGACACCAGGCGATCCTGTGTTTCCCGCCAGTAAAGATGTCTGCACTCTTAGATTCTGGTACCACATGTACTCTGCAACTGGTGGTATGGGCACGCTACGGGTAAGTTTAAAATTGCTATCGTGCAATCATTGTACATATAATATCACAGTATGGCTGAGCCCATAAACAGTAAGATTCCACTTTTTGTACTTTAACCGACTTTGAGTAATGTAAGCACTTTCTGTTCTAATCTTCCTGTAAAGCATTATTGCATCATGAACACTAGCTTCATCAGAGAAAGGTGGTTCTACGCTCCTCTAGCATACCGCCTCTCTTCCTATTATCTTAAATACAGGTATTCACGAGGTCAGAGACAGAAGGTCAGATGATACCAATGTGGAGCATGCACGGTAACCAAGGCAACCAATGGAACTACGCCAAGGTTGTAATCGGGAACCCTGAGAATTTTAGAGTTGTGTTTGAAGCCATTGTCGGCGACAAGAGCTCGTCAGATATCGCCATCGATGACGTCACATTTACAAAAGAATGTCTGTATCCAGGTAAGGGTGTGCCTGTATACACAGCCAATTAGAAATGTGGTTTAATTTTATGATACGCGGTACATAAGCAGTAATGTCAACAATTATTACCAATTATATGACGCGTACGTGCCTCTATAAAGGCAGATTTCTTTGGCACGCCTGTGATGCAACCTTATTTTTGTACAATATTACAGAAGAAGTATTGCTAGCATTGTAATACCATATATGATAACAAAGATTGTATAGTTGGAACACATGTTATGCCTTAAATACCACATACTATAATGATAAAGTAGCAATAAAACAACTCAGAAACCGGTATACCACTAAATTTCACTCGCTATCGCTCACGTGTTGTGAACTGGTCAAAATAATATTGCACTCACTAGATGTGGTTTATTGCTTATATAAGCTCAAATTATTATTCAAAACTTTGAAACATAAATTAACCTTTAATTCACCTGTGTACTGTGATTTGCGTTTTTGAGATGGTGGGGCAAGATATCATAGCGCCACTCACGGTGTAGCTGTGAAGTTTGAACTTTATTTTGATCTATAAAAGCATGATACTGAAAATTGGAATGGGTGTACAGCAGACGTTCATTTACAATTTCCTGATGAGTACAAAGTTTCCTGTCCTTGAACGATAAATGATGAACGTTTGGGAAGTGTGATATGTAGGGAAAAAAAGAGATAATAACAAAAATTACTTCGAGTAATTACTTAAAATTACTTCTGTCTGAAAAATGCAAGATGCATGAAACTTAAGTAACACTCGTCAATAAATTATTTGCATTTTTTATGCTGCCGAAAGTATACCATTGTTAGCTTAACGCCTTATTGTTTTCTGCTTCCTGTAGTTTACCAATCATTTCAGTTAATGTTTGACGGTGTAGTCATTCTGACAAGGGTCACCAAATCGATATCTCATTAATTGCAGAACACAGGCCTATTTGTGAGGTCAGCCCAGGTCACACGGTGATATCAGATGCAACCGACATCACATTTACCTGTCGTGTCGACGGTAGCTCCCAGGGCGACCTTCTATGGTTTAAGAACGGAAACGAAATCTCGCGCGTTAACGCTCCCACCAATGAATATTCAACGAGACTTCAAAAGGTACACAACGGGGCAGTCTTCAATTGTCATTACGAAAACAGCAATATTTCGACAAATCCTTGGCCCACAACATGCGCAGGCGCCTTAATCATGAATGTGCAATGTAAGTATACTTATTGTAGAATATTAATCATTTTCTGAGCTATTGCGTTTGTTTCTGCGATAAACAGCTACATTTTACGATTTTGTTCCCCCGTATTTTTACCGTACTACTTACAAGAAGTGTTGAGCAACGCTAGTTTATATCAATCAAATAATGTTTTGATGGCGTTGGTGACTGCTGAATTTTCAAATCGGGTGTAACTGCTACATGTTTATTTTTTCGCTAAACGTATCCATAAATCTGTGATAAAAATGTCCTGGAAAAAGTGACAATCATTTTTAAGGAAGTAGGTTTACTACACGATCCATTATGATAAAAACAGTCATTTGAACTAATGAAAAAAAAACATTATTTCATCCTCATCTCGAGGTTATTTATGAATTGATGCAAGATTGATAATATTTGGATGAATGCCAATGTGAAATGTCAAGTTTATCTTTGACAATCAACCCAAGCAGACTTGGTGTTAGGCGACAGAAACGTTAACAATGACACTTGCCATCTGATTCACATATGTATAGCAATACTTCGTTGACATGACGATTTGTTCCCAGATATCCCGGATGTGAGCATCGATAAAGACTCCTTGATAAGAAAAGAAGGCGAACTGGTAACATTCATTTGCACAATTGATTCGAACCCGGAAGTCACATACCAAAACTGGACAAAAGATGGCGCTATCGTGTCAACAAACCTAAACCTCACCTTCGCTGACGTCCATCGGCAGGATGCCGGTACTTACCAGTGCAATGCTGGTACTGTGTTCTATGATGGAACGGCAGGCTTGGGATACAATGTCACTGAACTCACTGTTCAATGTATGTATTCATCCAAAGTTAAATATATTGTTAATTTTAATTTAATTGTCATCGGTAGAGTCACTGAAACAGTTAAATAATCATTAAATTTTTCCAGTATGAATTTAACGCATTTTGAAGTCATATGGCAAAAAATCTCACACACCAAGGACCTGGGATCAGATTACTCACACTCGTTAGGGATATTTTGTATCACATTTGCCTGCTGCTCATGTAAGAGAAAATATCCCCAACTCTACGTGAAACCACGCATATATTCAAATTCACTAAATACCCATGCCTTAATAGTGCGGGCTCGGCAATTTCCGAAAATCGAATTTGGTCATGATCGAACTGAAAACGTGGACTTTTTTGCTTGTTTTCGTCAAATAACACGATATAACAGTCTAAAACAACCTTAATTACCTTCAGTGTCTGTGTAAATGTTTGTTTTATTTATATCAATTTCAGTGACAACCAGCAATATAGGTATGGGCCTCAAGTAAAACGAAAAAAGCCTCAAAATATGGCGAGAATCACCCTTTGACCTCTCTCATGACCGAGAAATAACAGAGCAACAGGCAGACAGGTTAAATCAAACTTATGAAATGCGTTTCTAGTACAATTTGTAAGAAACAAAATAAAAGGCGAAGGTGGAGGACCAGTACGTATACCTCAAAGCATTCAGAAGTTAATAATAAATTATTTTACAGATTCTCCGATCGTAAATGTTGAGAAGAAAACTGTGACTGTGAAGGAGGGTGAGACTGCAACCTTGAACTGCGAAATCGATTCGAACCCGGAAGTGACTTACCATAACTGGACGAATGATGGCGTTGTCGTCTCCACAGCTCTGAAGAATATAATCGAAGACGTCCACAGAGTTGACGCTGGTGTTTATACATGCACCGCTGGTAATGAGTTTTACGATGGAACGCTTGAAATAGGAGATAGTGAAACTGAACTAAATGTGGAATGTAAGTCTTAAATCGTTCTCAAACAAAAATGACGTAATCATAGAGTTAGAGTAGTGACGATGCACTATGTAATCTCTAAGCACTCTGGGAGAAGTTGCGGTTGTCACCTACTTTACCCTTTGACATCTAGGCAAAATAGACATAGGTAAAAATGGCATTACTGTGGTACTTCGTCAACAATGCCAACGTGGTAAAGTATACCGTAAGTTATTCTTTCCGTACAGTGGAAATAACTTAATGTGGCAAAATTAAATTATTGACAGAATGGAACGCAAAACGGCTGATTGATTTATTTTTACTATCGTATAAAGACTGGTTAAATGAATAACACATGAGAGAGAGAGAGAGAGAGAGAGAGAGAGAGAGAGAGAGAGAGAGAGATAACTATTGTTTTGGCCAAACCATGGTGATTAAAGGCCTGGGTCAAACATCATGTTTGGGTCTTTATTATGGATGACTATGTAGCTCCAGGTGAGACAATTAGATTACTGAAATCACAAGAAATGTGAATTTTCTTCGGATGTTCACCACTAGAGTTTATATTCACAGATAATATAATTTACATGTGGCATAAATGTAATTTTCTCTTAGTGAGAGTTTACACTGAATGGTGTTTCATAAATGATATGTCAATGAAGTCAGTCATTTATGCACAAAACCTTAGCCAAAATAAAACAAAGTGATGCTAAAAACATACATCAACCATCGACGTGAAACACGTTTTTGGTTACTGAAACCCCTGAGATGAATATTTGTTGTGTGAGTTTAACTGTGAACTTGATGATGATTTCAATGCATACATTAAAGGCGAAATAAACTGGCAACACAGAAACTGTGTTTAGCAGTACTGCATTGAACAATTGGCTACTTTCGATGCCTTTAATCGATACTGTATGTCTATTGAAAGATTCCCAGCACACCATTTAAAATATAAAAAAGATGAAGACACAAATGACAGTTTAACAAGTATATTACGACAGACTCTCTAAGACATGTTGTAGCCATCTGATGCCTTTAAAGTGCACAGAGAATATTGTGTACAAAGGGTCTTAATTATGTTGAGCGGAGTAAGAAGATGTGTTGATTTCACTAATAGTTGTTTAATAATGATATTCGATCCGCAGACTCCCCCGAAGTCAAGGTCGACAGGACAACTCTGACGGTAAAGGAAGATGAAAATATAACCTTGAGCTGCGCATTGGATTCCAATCCGGGAGTAGCTTACCATAACTGGACGAAAGATGGCGTCGTCGTGTCCACGGACCTTAGCCTCGTGGTTAACTTTGTCCAACGAAGTGACGCTGGAGCCTATATGTGCATCGCTGGTAATGAGTTTTACGATGGAACCCTGGGAACAGGTCAAAACAAAACCGAATTAAATGTTCAATGTAAGTCTCACAACTTTCCTGTAGAAATCTGAAATGAATATACTGTATTATGTTGAGTTTTTCTTTCTCTTCTCAAAGGAAAAACATATTCTTGCGCAAAACAGGTCAAGCCAATTTTGGACATTGTCAGTTTCCCCTTTCTTTAAATATTCATCGACAGTGAGCTGCTTATAAAAATAAAATGTAAGCAATTTCTCCACTGCATGACCAACATTTTTGGGATGGGTAGCATATTTCAGTTTCATTGGTGCTCCCATGTGTGTTATGACCCGCAATAGAAGAACAAAGAAAGTATGTGGATTGGGAAATCCTTACGTTTCTGTACCGCAAATGCATTACGAGTGACACATTTATATATCTCGATACGATGACACAAAACTCAATCTTCATATATGTGTTTGGTAACTGAAAAAATGTATTATTAAAAAACTTTAAAAAGCAAATTCAAAGTTACAGATAACAATGCCAAATGATGATTTTCAGATATCCCGAACGTAAAGGTTGAAAAACGAATTGTGACAGTGAAAGAGGGTGAGAGTGCAACATTTTCTTGTGAAATTGACTCTAATCCGGAAGTAACTTACCACAACTGGACCAAAGGCGGCGTTGTTGTGTCCACAGAACTGAGCTATAGGATTCAGAATGTCAAACGACAAGACGCCGGGGAGTACACATTCATCGCTGGTACTACTTTTTACGACGGAACGGTGGGAAAAGGACATGGCAAAACAGAACTGTATGTGCAGTGTAAGTATTGAAATATTTGTCACAAATCTGTAAGGTAATCTTGAATAAAGTAGAGGTATTTTACTATTGTTGAACAAAATTAATAGAGGAGGATATTTTTTTTTCTTTGCATACAGTTTCATCATCAAGCTGCTCTGTAAAATTGAAAGACTTTTCAAACAAAAATATACTGACATAGGAATTACGTCTCTTTTTTGCTATGTATGTGAGGTAAATGTTGACTTGATGAGGCTTTAAGTCTAAACAAACATTAACTTGCAGACCTTTACTTGAAAACCGTTTCTAAACGACCGATTATATTCCAGAAACGGGTGCCAGTGATGAATTAAATGAGTGATGCTCAAAATAAGATATGATACAGTTTGGGCAAGTGTTAATGCGTTTGATGTTCAGTATCATAATTGCATCAAGAAATCACAAACAGCTTGTAATGATAAGTAAATATACGGTTATTAGACAATGAAGTCGGATGTACAGATTTTTCAAATAGAAAACTCCTGACGTCACATTTAACATCCACACGTCGCTGAAGGTGCTGGATTCTTTGGAAAATGTTCTAACCGCTGTAAGAGACTTCTTGCCGATATTAAATTCCACGCTTTATGTATATAGAACTATGTCGTATTTTTATTTATATATTTATTTACTTGTTTATTTATCTATTTATTTATTAAGTTATTCATTTGCATTTTAAACGCAATGTTGCATATTTTGTTTGCTATATCTTCACGACGTAGATCCACCAGTCGTAGGAATTGAAGGACCATCGGGACCCGTTTCCGAGAAAGATTTCATCACGATACGTTGCACGGTAGAGGATGGAATCCCTGATCCGTACAAGATGTCTCTGTACTTGTCAAACGTTACCGGTGTCTTCGAAGTTGATTGGACTGAAGATCACCGCGGAATGACAAATCACGCATTTGACATCGTTGATATCAAAAGATGGTCTGCTGGTAGCTACTACTGTGTTGCCTGGGCGTCGTTCAACGACAGCAAAGACTACGATGGACGAAGTGACACAATCGACATCACTGTGAACTGTAAGTATACTTAAAAGAGAGTAAAATTCTATACTTATTGAAAAAAAGTATTGCTCGAGAAAATTTTGAACCTATATAAATCGACACTTAATTCCTTATGACTCATATGTTTGCATAGTTTTTAATGCATAATTTATGTTAGTGATTTCTTCCCGTTTTATAAAGGGCATATTTTCTTCCCAGAGATAGTTTGTCTCCAGCGTCGGTTAGTCATGTCTCCCCGGTATCTGAGTACTCATTCTCGTCACAAACAAGTTGTCTAAATTCATGAGTCTTTCTTGCACTAATCTGTAACGTTGTCTTTCCGAATCGAATAACATTCGACAAATGTCTGATTTCATCTACCATTGCTAATGCTACTTTCCTTGCTTGTGCTTCTTCGTAACAACATACAGATAAGGACGATCCCGCTGTCAATACGACTCTAATTATTGCTGTTACTGTTGGGAGTCTGGTTCTTTTCATTATATTCTGCGTTATCGTCAAAAAAATAACTGAATGGAGAAATCTAGAAAAATACAGACCAAAACAACGTGGTACGTACAAAAACTTTACGAACATAAAATATTGTACATTAAATAATGAATAAGATTATGGAAGAAAATTTGAAATTGGGTTAATATTGTTTGTTTGGGAGGGCGATATGGCTTATTGTAATAAATAGACAAAACGGAGAGAGAGAGAGAGAGAGAGAGAGAGAGAGAGAGAGAGAGAGAGAGAGACAGACAGACAGACAGACAGACAGACAGATCGACAGACAGAGAGAGAGATATTTCTCAAAAGAGATTGAATTAGGAATCTTTTCATCTTTTTCAGCCCTCGGTAATAATACCAGGTAAGATTGTTGTATCTCTACTGTACGAAATTTAATATAATTGATAAAATAATTGCATTTTGTCCTGATTTTGTTTTATATCGGCATATGCTGAGCTAGTAATGAAGTATAATTGAATTAGATATATTTAGAGTCATTGAGTTTTATACTGTAGGAATTCAGTTGTAATACATGGGAATCATATAGACAATACAAGTAAACTTTCACCATATTTTTCTTCGAAAGTCGATGGTTCTTGCTCTGTCCTATTAAAAAGGAATGTTTAAGTCTTGTATACGAGTTACATGCTTTACAATTATAAGTGATGTTGATTATAATCTGCATTAAAATTCAGTTTTATAAAACTAACATGCACATCCATAATGCCACTGTGACTGACTTCTTGAACACTATAAATTAAGATGATTGAGATTTATTCAACACACTTTATCCTATGGACAGACCGAGAAAAATATAAAACACGTAAAGAAAATTGAACTCTTTGTATATTCCAGCTCGTTTTAGATTGTCTATGTCTGCGGCTGTAGCTTTTCCAAGTGGCGTGCAGTTTAGCTTTGTTTCTTTTTTCTTCGCTGCTTTCTTGTTTAATGTTAAGAACATCATGTCCATGCAAACCCAATGCACAATAACTTATCCTTACAGTGGCGAAACCAATGATGCATTGGATATGGTTATATTAGAGACGGACAGGTCATCGAATGATGGAAATATAGGTCAAGGTATGTAACTAGCGGTTTAGACTTGGTCTCGCTTCTTTTGAAACAGTTTTACTATTTTCATCTGAACCTTCCAAAATCGGTTTTTTACTCCCACTGCAAGATTTCCGGTTCAAAATTATGCATTGACAAGCCTCGGTAATATCCTTCAAATGCGTGTTTGCGACTTTTTTCTCTGAGTCTCCAATCAAATTATATAGCGCGACAATTACAATTCAATGAAAAGCACCTTAGTCCAACACCTTCAATAGTGCATAACAAAATGACATATGACAGGAAATCCCAGACACGGATTTGAAGGATATTACCAAGGCTTGTCAATGTGCACAATTGAACCAAAAATCGTGCAGCGTGTTCGCTAAAGTGAGGAAAAGCCGATTTCTGAAGGTTCATCAAAAGGCCTGTCACTTGACTATTATGGAAACAATGACTGTGTATTGTGCGCGGTTGGATTGCCCTATATCAGGATTTTTAGAAAATATATGCTTGAGTGGGGTTGGGAGTTCTATAACCGGAAAAATCTGAAAGTGTCTATTTGGTATGTCGCTACCTTTAGAACGTATTTGAAATTAACATCGAAGCTAATTAATGTCTTATGCTAAAGTAAATATTAATTTCACTTCTATTTCTTAAAGCATTACCATTATTTCAATAATTCTTACTAATTTTCTTTTGGACAGAAAACATATACCAGTGATGCTGTGAATTCCACGGTGTGAAGGTCAACTATGAAGAGTAAAATGATTACATTGTTGATCTCCGCCTAAATTTAGTGCAAATAGCGACGACCTCCATAAATGAAGTCCAAAGAACTGCAAATGTCATGTTTTACACAGATGGAAATAACTGCGTTGATTCAAAGAAAGATAATACTACATTTAAGCAATAAAGCACACCCTAAATCGACATCAATATATTGGTATGATAAATTAAGAATATTGCATGTAAAACGTGCTTCTAATTCTCAAATGATCACTCTGTTAGTTAATTTGTTATTTCAGTACTACTGTTATTTGAATATTAGCGAATTATTATCCTTTGTATGGATTAAAACGTGGTGAGTTACATGATTGGGTCACTTTAAATGTAGTCAGCATTGTCAAGGCATTAAGTCATTATATTACTTAGTTAATTATATTCGTAGATACGTAACAAGTAGCCGTGTTGACCCAAATTGATAATTTACTAGGTTTAGGTATCATTTTACTGAGATCAATTGTAGTGAATTAGCATGACCTTTCGAAGACAACAGTTTTGAGTATTCTTGGCTTTTCGCTTTTTATTCGTTTCACATTTGCATCTCACGAAGGAGACTGTTGTCTTCGAAAGCTCGTGCTAAATCAAAACAGTTGTTCTCAGTCAAGTGCTATCTAAACCCTAGCAAATTAATTATATTGAGTAGTCTGTGCGATTTATATTCTATTAAACATGTTATAGTGTTTTGCACTGCCTAATTAACAAATCTGAAAATAACGACAGCTTTGCGCTGTTTGCGTGTGTGTTTATTTGTGAATAAAGATCAGAAGCTCGATTTGCTGGTTAAATATTTTGTTTTCATGATTCCGTTTATATCTTCCGCGATGTTATGCAATTGTTTACCTTGCTCGTGCTTGTTGCGGAAGTTGCGACTCGCAACAATTGCATGTTAGTGAAATCAAGCAGCTATGTGTACGAGAGGGAGACCAATTTAAGATTTAAGTCAAACTTCGGACACGTTTCAAGTCTATGACTACACGGCTATTTACACAAATACTGTTGACCCCCTTAACGACGGGAATGTCTTTAAGGCTGAGGTTAAACATCTGTAGATTTAACAATGGTGAATTTGTGTACAAACAAGCAACGTCTTTTTCTGGCCCTTTAAGGCAACAGTTAACTCCTTTGGCGTTTGATCGATCAAGACTTTCTTTGAATACTGTACCAAATCTGTTGACATGTCAACGCAACTTTCTCGATTTCTAACAGAAAATGATTATCACAATTTGCTCCTTAATACCACAAGTCAAGTTCATTGTCTCATAAAAGGCGTAGTGTATCAATTTATGAGATGCCAGAGTCTTCACAGATATATCACATTGTTTGATATTACAATGTTACTCACTCTGTCGAATTCCAAGGATCAGTCTTACGTATTCCGTTCTTCTTGTCGCCATCGATGTTGGTGACCAGTTCTCCGTCTTCATGCAGTTTGCTCTCTAACCGGGTTCTTCACCATGTTCCTATTAGATTTTACGTAGATCGATCATGTGGGCTCGTACTTGACTGCTGAGAGTCTTCAAAGTATTGACAACACGAGACTTTCAGAGTTCGTTGATACTACATAGATTTTACTTCCTGGTAGGAAAGCGTGACAGGTGTCATCGGCAAAGATACCCTTCTCTCATGGTCTAAAAGTCTTGGGTCCGCGACATACCTTTAGTTTTTTTTTCCTCTCGTGTCATTTTAGAATATGGTTGTGAACGTTATCATGAAGACGTGGCTTTGATCGTATTATCGCGCCAGTATTCAAACGTCATTGTGACACATTGCAAACCCATCACGTGAAATTCTCATGTTTTTTCATTCAGGTTTGGCTATCTCCATCACCCTTTATATAATAAGAATATATTCTTGTTTGTCGCGAATATGGCTTGAATGCATTAATATTTATGTGGGGTAAAGTAACAGCAGAAGACTGAAGAAATACACAATTTTCATGATTGCATCCTCATTTTTGTCATTGTACATAGGAACAACGACAGTACAACAGAAAAACCAAGCAAAATCTTGCTTTCAAAAAGGCAGTGTTATTGATTCACAGATCCCAATCGCAGTACTTTGGCTAGTTCATCTAACCTCCTTGCTTCAGATATGCTATAACCTCTTTATCAGACATTACATGGTATGGATTATGCCCTGAAATTTGTGTTACAAAAGAAAAATACAAAGGAATACACCACTAGACGTGGCATAATTAGCATGTGCTTGAAATTGATCGTTTGTTTGAAAGTGTCAAACGCAAATGGCTAATTATACATAAACGGAAATAATTGACTCATTGTTATAAGAAAACGCAACAAGTAACGGTGTTGCAATTGTATTATTGCAATATGAACATTATTGTTGAGCGAGCCAATTATTACTATCTCAAATCCCGCCACGCCAAATGACCAACATCCAGTTTAGATGACCGGATTGCTTCTGGTGCCGCCCATCGAACAAGTAGGGAACCTTGTGATGGAAGACGCAGAAACCGCGCTTTAGTTATTTTATAAAAAATTACAAGTTTAAGTGATTTCTCATCAACCTATGACCTCGTGAACACTTCCAAAATCAGTCAATTTACAAATTCTGCCACAATTTAACATAACATCTCACGCCCCGAAATCTCCATGACAACACTCTGTAGAAGAGATAGTCACAATTACCACATCGGTGTATGCGAGCAGCAGACGAACAACTTTTAATTAGATAGCATAATCGACTTTATGTTGCTTATGAATATTCATCATGCTCCAAATTTACATATGCATTTTCTCTTAGAAGTCACAGTGATTACATCAGTCTCAATTTCTTTTTGTGGGCTTTATCTCTCGCAAACGTCTGCTTAAGGTTCATTGAAGTAAGTCCTTTTTCTACTCAGCTAGCCAGATTTTGCCTTTTTTATGGCCGGAAAATTTAGATATTCACTTGTTTTAATTATCTTACAGTATGTACGCTTCTGTATGGTTTGAATCACTTAGCGATTATATTTTTAATGACCTTGTTCAAACGCTGTACCAAAACACACGGGGTTGCGGTAGTTATATCCAACATCAAATAAGTTCTATAATTTACACGAATACGGTTAACCTTCTTCGATGACAGATGACAGCATTTGCGACTTGTCTATCGAAGATGATGATGTCGCCGCTTGTCGGAAGGGGGGCTTTTCTCCAACGCTGAGGTATTCGGCCACTAGACATTCTCAAATACTGAACCTGCAAGTTGCCGATTTCCATATACTTATATTAAACAGCATGTAAATCTCATTTTTAGTAAACGTTACAGGCAAATAATAAGGAAATGCTGCCAGAGAAATGCTGAAGATTTCACGTTCACAGGATCATGGCACATGAAGACATGCTAGACTTAAATACAGCGAAAACGGGCACCACGTATTGCCTAACAATGTTGCGCTATTATTCCATAAAGTTGTATAGTTTAATGAGTGTCTTGATGACGTAGGAAGCTAAATCTAACCTATTTCGGTACGACTTCCAACCAGTGACTAAATGTATTAATGACAACAAATAGTTTTCATCAGCTCGAATTTATGAAGCAGACGCTTCATGTCTTCTCCGATAGCGTTATTCAGTCAAGGAATCACAGAAACATGAGTTATGACTTGAGGTTGAAACCATTTCAGGTAAGGATATGACTTTACAGTGTATATGATGTGAGACATGTTGGAATCACCTGTGACAAAGCCCTTGTCTTTTTTTGACATTTGAACATCCCTCTCTCTCTGTCTCTGTCTATCTCTTTCCGTCTCTCTGTCTCCCTGTCTCTCTGTCTGTCTTGCTCACCACTAGGGGCGCTCTTCAGTTTTATGAACTGACCTCATTGACCCTGCCGGCTTAGGGTTAGCTCTATAGCCTAACGGATCCAAAAAATCTACTGGATGCATTTGCGAATGACATAGAAGGGTATAAACTCAACAGAAAAAAAATGTTGAATTAATTTTAAGAACATGAGTAAGGATCTATTAGCTCTACAAACTTGAGTTAGGCGGTGGAAGTATCGTATTCTATGCTTAAAATGGTTGCTTCATTTTATGATATATTGAATCATACGCATTAACTTGTTAAGGTAGAATATGCTTCAGGGAAAGATACATACGGACTCTGAAAGTTTTACAATTGTATTGTTCGATCTACCACCTGTGAAGTCTCTTTTAAAAGATCTTGGAGCAAGAAAAAATTCCGCCTTAGTGTTACCAAAATCAAAAATTTTCCTTGTCATGTTCCCTATAGAGAAAACGGCCATTTTGAATTTCAAATATTGGTGAATATCAGGTAATTTGCTACCCTAGTACTAAAATTTTCATGGTGTTGATTTGGTATAAGAATGATTGAACATTTCAATCAGAAAAGTATTCGACGCCGGGATCAACTTTACAAAGCATTCATTGTCGTGTTGATGTCCGACCCGCATACATGCACGCTTCCCTGACTATCTACCTACGAGACCCTCTCTCGCTAACCCTAAGAGATTAAAGTCGACACCGACAACATTTGCATTTCTGGAAAAAAGAAAGCGTTTAAGATCCGTCATGCAGAATTTGCACGCTCATTTGTTTACATTTGTCCTCGCGTACCAGGTCAACGTTAGGACACTTGCTAGGGTCGCTGAGGGCGTTTTGCAGTGTGAACTTCGTGTCATTTCGCCTCCGTAAACTTTACGCATTTTTTGCATCTTGAGAAGTCTTTCTGGTGCCAAACTGCTGCAGCACTTTGTTAAAGTGAAGTAGTAGCTGTGGAAAGGTGCTTTTGGAAATGGGAGTCTCTACTGAGGCATGGCGTGTAAGAATCGGTTTGTTTGACCAGCGTTCGTGCAGAGCAGGTGTCAGCCATTGTGACGTCCAAATCAATGGTAGCAGCATGTGCCTTGTTCTGCGCCTACTTGTTCTGAGCATGCTTCTTGTCGCTGGTGACGTTGAAAGCAATCCAGGACCAAATCCATCTGGCAAACAAAACACCGAAAGAAGACAAACTCGCCAAACTACGTTGACAGGTACGTTCGCTGGCGTTGAAAGTGAAAGTTTCGAGTTAGCTGACATTATGCGAGAATTACGTAATCTAAATTCTGATCTGTGCAGGAAGATGGACAAGATGGCCACTGATTTACATGCAAAGATTGACGACCTGACCAACGATATTCGAGATGTACAACAAGAACTCAAAGAAACAAGAGAGGAGACGGCCCGACTAGCTGATGAGAACAAACATATGGAAGAGGAGGTACGACAGCTTACCAGCGAACTAGATGGACTAAAAGGCCAGATGAAACGAGATAATTTAATTTTTAAAGGTATTGAACAAGAAGGAAATGAAACGTGGGAGCAGTCGGAAGCTAAGGTGAAAGAATTCATCACAGATAAGCTTGGTATCGAAGGGGACACCATTGAATTTGACAGAGTCCATCGACTAACGAATGCTCGTTCTCGCCCACAACCCATTATTGCGAAATTTTCCAGGTACCAGCAACGAAAAGAAGTCTATGAGTCAGCAAAGCAGCTCAAGGGTACAGCATATCGAATATCCGAAGACTTTACATACAAAGTCAGAGAAACAAGAAGAAAACTCGGACGTCATCTCGAAGCCGCAAGAGCGCAAGGAAAGAGGGCATTTCTTTCATTTGACAAGCTGAAAATAGATGGTAATACGTTTGTCTATGACAGTACTCGCGATGACATTCGTTTGTTGGCAAGAACAGACTCCATTAACAGCTGAGAGGGAGGCCAAGGCCCTGACAATTACGGAAGACATGAGCAAGACATTTTTACACCGGAAAGTTTGAACTCTGACACTGATACACGCAGTTTGCCTGTTAAACTACGGTGCCTTTTTGGAATATCCATGGTCTTTCTTCAAAACTCTGTGATCAAGATCTGATTTGTTATCTGTGTAATTTTGATATAATCTTCTTAACTGAGACCTGGATAAGAAAAGACTCAAGCCACTCTATACATGGTTTTAAATCCTTTTCAAAACCAGGATTAAAACGTTCAAAATATGGAAGGCATCCTGGAGGAATAAATGTTTTCTATAGTGATTCATTACCATTACATGTTAAGCAAATTCCAAGTACTTCTTACAATATCATGTGGCTACATTTTTACAACCATTCAACTGATAACACCCCTGCCATTGTTTTCGCAGTTGTTTATAATCCACCAGACGATGTTGGAACAACTGATTCAGAGTGTACACTTGATATCCTTGAACAAGAGTATGCACAGTTTTGTAGTATCTTTCCAAATTCCCGTTTCTATATCTGTGGTGATTTTAATGCACGTACTGCAAATGAGATAGATTGCCCTGACGAAAGTGTTGCGAAATTTGTCTGCCAAGATGTTATTTTTTCAAATAGTGACCCGCCTATACCAAGTCGTATATCCTGTGATATGGTTCTCAATAATGCGGGCAGAAGTTTTCTTCAGTTTTGTAAAAATACAGAGCTCAGAATTGTTAATGGTAGGTTATTTAAAGATGCTGGTAGTGGAAATTTCACTTTTGTTAATGATTCTGGTTATAGTGTCGTTGACTATTTGCTGACAGAGTCAAGTAATTTCTCAACTTTTTGTAGTTTCTATATAGATAACAGGATTGAATCTGACCATCAACCGTTGTGTTTTGATATTCACGTGTACTCTCCAGTAAAAGAAATCACTGAGCTTGCTTCATCAGATTTAGGTGTTGATGATCATGTTAACAACATTGACTGTGGTATTGTTAAATATGCATGGAATGTTAATAACAGATCAATGTTTTTGGAGTATTGGGATTCTGTTCATGCAAGACATCAAGAAGAAGAATTTAACTCGTTCATTAACAACACCAATATTGAACAAGCAGCAAATTGTTTGTTATCAATGATTAAATCTGCTGCTGATAATATGAAGGTTATGTATAGGTATGGTGGAAGACCACATGGGAAAACAGATTTGTCAACAAATTCATGGTATGACAGTGATTGTAAAAGGTTTAAACGTATTGTTAATTCAAAATTAAATCATTATAGGAACAACAGGTCTGTTGACAATTTAAAAGAGTTGAAGAAATTTAAGAATGATTACAGAGAAATTGTCAGCCAAAAGAAGAAAGAATTCAACCAGAGTAATCTAGATAAATTGTTGACAGCCTCCAGAGAAACAAATAAAAGCATTCGCTTGTAAAAGGTAAAGCACCATCATCTTCTGCTTGTATTCACAAGGATGAGTGGTTTAATATACTTTTCCTCTCTCTTAAATACACCTGGTATGGTAAATGATAATTTTTCACATTATGTAATAAAGTTAAAGATTTTGTTGATGGTTTTGAACAGGGTGGCTTAAACTTCAATATCGATACAGAAGGATTGGAAGTCTTGAATGCACCAATTGCAATCGAGGAAGTAGAACAAGCAATCTATAAGTTAAAGTGTGGTAAAGCACTAGGATTAGATGGTGTAACCGCAGGTATTTTTAAAGAATCTCCACTTTCTGTGAAAGAAATGATTTGTAAGCTTTTTAACGCCGTCTTGGAGACAGGCAATTTTCCAGCAGCATGGGTAGAAGGAGTTATTACTCCGATATACAAGAAAGGTGATAGAAATTGTGCAAATAACTACAGGGGAATAACACTGTTGCCCATAATGGGTAAAATGTTTTGTGGTATTGTTGAAAATAGACTACAGAAGTGGTTAAAAGATAATTATCCAATTGTTGACGAGCAGGCGGGTTTCCGCAAATCATTCTCTACAGCTGATAACATTTTTATTTTACATACCATTGTATCCAACTATTTAGCTCACAGAAAAGGCCGACTTTATGTAGCATTTATCGATTTTGAAAAGGCGTTCGATCGCATTGACCATTATTGTATGTTTTACAAACTTTTAAAATGTGGTATGAAATGTAAAATTTATGATGTACTTGCTTCAATGTATAAAAAGGTCAAATCATGTGTTAGGACTACGAAGGGTATAACTGACATGTTTGAGTGTAGTTTTGGCGTCCAACAAGGCTCTGTTCTCTCTCCTCTTTTGTTTTGTATCTTCATTAATGACATTGGTCTTACTCTGGCCAATACTCACCAGTTTTCTGGTGTCGAAATCGGTATTCTAAAAATTATTTATTGTGTGTTCGCCGATGACTTAACTCTTGTCAGTTCCTCAAGAATTGGATTACAGCGTCTTCTCAATCAGCTTCATGAATATTGTTGTAAGTGGAAGCTTTCCGTGAATATTGATAAAACTAAAATTATTGTGTTCAGAAGGGGAGGGTCTTTGAGAAACTACGAAAAATGGTTTTGTAATCAGCACAGGATATCTGTTCATTCTTTTTACAGTTATTTAGGTGTAGTTTTCTCTTGGACAGGTCTTTGGTTCAAAGCCCAAAAGCGCTTAGTGAGCAAGCTAGTAGAGCGCTTTTTTGTTTATCAAGTTCTTTGTGTAAATTTGGTACTCTTCCAGTTAATATTGCTCTTAAGCTTTTTGATGCCAAAATACTTCCCATTTTACACTATTGTTCGGAAATCTGGGGTTTTCATCCAGCCCCAGATATTGAAAAAGTCCACAACAAGGTGATGCGTTCGGTTTTGAAATTATACAGTAATACATCAACAAGTGCAATGAAGGGTGAACTAGGTCGAGTTTCCATGTATGTATACAGGTATTGTAAAATCATCAAATATTGGCTGAGATTGTTAAGAATGGATAAAAATAGAATAGTTTTCAAATGTTATGAATTCCAAATAAGTAAAATAGATGTACAGTGTTATAACTTTTGGGCAAAAAATGTCAAGTTACTACTACAAAGCTATGGCTTTGGAGAAGTATGGGAAAACCAGGGTGTTGGCGACGAAATAAGATTTTTAAAATTATTTAAGCAACGATGTATAGATATTGAGATACAGCAATGGTCAGAGCATTTAAGAGATACCAGCAGATTGTATTTATACTCCACATTCAAGAAGGAACTTTGCCTAGAACCATATTTATTACACCTTGAAAAACCTGTGTTCAGATTAGCTCTCTGCAAATTCAGAACCTCAGCTCATTCCCTTAAAATAGAAACAGGACGATGGAACAAACCCCACGTTTAGACAGAACATGTGATTTGTGTTCCATGAACCAAGTGGAAGATGAATTCCATTTTTTACTTGTATGTCCAGGTATCAAGATCTGAGGGTAAAGTTTATATCACGCTATTATTACAACCCTCCTGTTTTATATAAGTTTACTTTTGATGTCAGCAGATAATTTAAAAACTCTAAGACAACTCAGTAGATATATATTTTTTGCAATGAAGCGTAGAGACGACTGTATGAGTAATGTAAATTTTACTTAATCTTGTCGTCTGTTTTGTAATTAGTTTCCATGATCAGGTGTTACCGTACGTTACTTTTTCCCAGTGACCCATGTACTATAAAGTTTTGTACATTTTGGCCGGTGGCCATAAGTACTGAAATAAACTTTACTTACTTACGTTAGGACACTTGCGAGTAGTCACACCATATTCACCTACCACACTGGTTCGCGTGATTGTAGCTATACGTCAAATTGAGACGGTCACAGCAGTTGTCCGTACGAGTGGAAGTCGCGCCATTGGAGGAGAACCAACATAACACATTTCAAAATAGTTGAAGGCGTCGACAGGACGTATGAAACATCCTGATTAAACGATGTCTGCCACTGGATCCCAGTTTTCCTTCATATTTTGTGTTCTGTGCTGTCATCTGCTATCACACGAGGAAGTCAGTAAGTGTACTACACAAAAATCATCTGAGTTAGTTGAGTGTGGTACTTAATTAATATAGTAAAAAGGATTTAATGCTCGTAATTTAAGAAAGGCCAGGAACTCTTGTGTAAAACGTGCAAGCTTCTGAAAGGTTGGAAAGATGAATAAGCTCAGCCAACGAAAGGAAATCTAGCTACGGCGTGCATTCATCCGTTGAAAACACTGTGGGCGGGTTTTGGTCAATGCAGTAGTGGTGTCGTAAAATTTCTCTCGACTATGTGTCTCCGTAAGTGAAAATAAACGTATGCAAATATTGATATCACATTTAGATGGAAAATGGATCTACACCTTTATAATTAAGTGACTACATTTTTGTCCTCAACACGGAAATTAATATGAGCAATTGTTTGTTCTCTCCGGCCATAAATTATGTCGATCTCAACGTCGCAAACTAAGCTCATGAATTTCAACATTAAGCTGTAAGGGAAATCAGTGTAAAATTAAACAACAAACTGTATCAAGAAGTTACTTGGTGTTTGGACATGATTCTGAGAATAATTAAATAATAACACATGAGAGCGAGGGCAATATCACGATTTATTGCCTGCCCAAGGGATGGTGGTCATGATCGAAATGATGCCCGAGCCGTAGGCGAGGGCATCATTTCGATACAGCCCTGCATAGAACAATATGTATTTTTAGAGTGGTTTAGCAGTGTATTACATGATGATGAGACGATGATAATGATGATGATAATGACGACGACGACGACGACGACGACGATGATGATGATGATGATGATGATGATGATGCTGATGATGATTAGGATGAGTATGATCTTGCTGTCATTTAAGTAAAATCGATAGAAGTAATGTATCAAAATTACTATTTCCTTCAATTTAGAGGTTTGCCTTTGCATTATCGAAATTTATGACTATGATACTGATGAGATGTTGTTGTTGACAATGAAGATGATTATAACGATGGTAATGATGTTGATGATAATGCTGCTGCTACTGCAGATGATAATGATGTTGATGTTTATGTTGATAATGATGAAAATAGTGATGATGATGATGATGATTAGAAGGGGGAGGAGGAGGATAATGTTGCTGCTGCTGCTGATGATATTGTTGTTGCTGATGGTGATGTTAATGTTGATGAAGATGAAAATGACATTAAGATGAAGATGATAATAACGCTGATGTCTATTTGACCCAAGTTATGGTTTGGCTGCCACGGAGCATAAATAGGTTATCCACGTGATTTATATGTCTTATTGTTTTGTTACTGATATATTGTTTTGTTTTTTTTGTTACTTTTTTATTTGAGTCATTGATATTATACTTATATTGCAATTACAATATCAATGATATAAATCAGATAATTGGTTTTTGTTTGCTTTGCAGAGAACCATATGTTCGATTGTGTGTCTGTTTATTGCCGCTTTGGATGTGCATTAGATAAAGAAAGTTGTTGCTGTTTCGATACCCTTGAAGTACTTAACATTGACATTGTAACTTTTCTTATCATATTCGAAGCTTCATGTGCCCGTGTAAAGCTGTGGAAGAAGCGCCCTCGTGCACGGAATTTAAATGGACCACGATTAAAAAGAACAAACGCGTTTGTTTGTTTGTACAGGCACCAAAGGTAATTCGACCGTACTGAATCTGTAGAGCAACGCGAGACCATTTTTTTCTTTCCGGAGTAGAATAAAGAATTGATAGAATCTCACAACCCTAAGGACCAAGGATAAGATTTCTCACACTCGTTGGGGATATTTTGTCTCAAACTCGCCTGCGGCTCGAGTGAGACAAATTTCCCCAATAAGTGTGAGAAATCTGATCTCGGGTACTTGATGTGTGAGATTCCTCTTCTTACGTGACGATAAAATGTGTTATATTTACACTGGAAACATCTAATAATTAACTGTATCAGCGACTATCGGCTCTGAATGTGAGAAATAAGCAGACACTTGAATAAGCAGATACTTTTGCTAGGATATTTGTACATGAGTTATATTGCAGTTTTTATTAAATCTAAATTTCGTGTCATGGTTTCCTTACAAAAGCAAAATATATCATTTCAATGAGCATGCTATGTAATTTCAACAAGTCCATTTTTCACAGTATTTATACAATTCTTTTTTCACTACTTCACATGCAAGTAAAGCAAATATATGATGTATGATTACGCCCAGCCGTTCAGGTGAAATCAGTGATTAATGTGCGTATCTTGACTTTAGTAACACTTAATAAATAATCTGGAATTATGACAACTTACTGCTGGGCTCCGTCACGTCACGACATTTCAGAAGCGAAGCCGATTTCTTTACTCAATCAATCCTGCACAGGGCATGGTCTGTTCTAACTCTTCGCTGTCAGAGAACGTGCGAGTGAAGATGATCCTAGCAAAGCGGCATAGCAATAACAACGTGAAAAGTTACTCGGTTATCCATATGCGATCTGAGCCAGCAAGATGAAATACGATTACCTTCAAATAATTAAAAGAAAAAATCAAATATTCCACAGTCTAATCAAAAGTTAAATAAATAATACCCTGAAGAGAAGTGGTGCGGGTCTCTTGGTGCTAACAGTAAACAGTATAGTCTAAAAGTAAACTCAATCGTCGTCTCTTTCCTCTAAGATTTGATCTCCTCTTTTCAAAAACGAGGTAAAACTTTAGTGTTTGTTTTAAAGTATAATATGAGTGTTTTATCTCATGTCACACAAACATAATTTGTACGAGCGTATTGTCTGTCTGTCTGGTGTCGACATCTAACACCCACGCGTAGGGTTTACTTGCGTTTTAACTTATCTTTCTGTCCGATGTTGACATCTAACTCCCACGCCATAGGGCTTAACTTTCGTTTCACGTATGCAAACACGAAAAATCGGAGATGGGTATGTGCAAAATGTGATTTATACAGCTTGAGGGCTGTTGTTTACTTTAAGGGGCGTAAGTAGAAACGATAACTTGATGGCCCAGTGCAAGAGGGGCGTAACTCACTTTTTCAACAAACTGAGTTAGAGGGGAATAAAGGTTTTTAAAGCCTTTAACCGCACTTTTCAATCCCAGGTTCCCGCATTAATGGAGTTCTCCTCCCGGTCGAACACTTGGCCAGTACGATTTTTGATTTCTATAACATTAATTTCACAAACTGATCTCAACATTTTGTCACATTTTACTAAACATGCAAACAGAGTTTACACAAGCGTTTGATCGACAGTCGGTTCAAATCGCAAACGGTCATTGATTCCCCACCAAAAACGCTCGAATTTTCTAAAAATTATCTTCCAGTCGCGTTCGACTTTGAATATAACCACAGAGTTAGATCGGCAGCAACTTCGCGCTGACCGCTTGGTAGTTTGTCTCCGTTTTTGCGGCCCTGGAAAACTAAAAAGTGGCATCTTCTGGAGCGTGTGCCCGCGTGTTGCCTGTTTGGTGTCAACTTACACAATGAACGCCGCCATAGCTTCGCGTCCTTTTACAGGGAGGCTCCGCCTTTCACTCTAAAATTCGATTTGTTTGTTGTTAATTGTTTTACGGTTAAGGGTAATGTCAAAGATATTGTTTAGTCATAAATGAATGGAGCCAGGAGCGGAGCTAGTACCTCCATGTTCGGCAATCATTGTGGAATGTCTTGGTCATTGCATGCTAACTGTGTTTTGAATGTCGTTACAAACGGCTTTGCTAGGTCTTCATAGGTTTCCCTCTTTGATGAACGTTAGCGTTGTATTTGTAGGGAAATTTGTGAAACCAACAAATGCGTCTTGCTTTATTTGGAATCGTAATTGTCTTAGGAGTAATCTTAAATCACTGTCCACGTGTGGGGGTTGTCAACCTGATGTAATAGCCATTCCCTAGATTTCCAATAGATATGAGTGTGTGCACAAACAAGAAAAGTACATTCATGAATTTTAATAGACGAGGTGGCATGGCCGATCTGGCATATCGGCCATACCCACCACGTCTAAGGGACCGTCTCAGGTTGTCGCACAAGTTCAAGAAACGAAATTATTTCGTTTAGATTAGAACCTACCCCTAAACGAATGTTCAAAAGTGCAAAATGCTGTCTGCCTGAGAGCAAATGTAGCATTTTGTTAATTTACTGAAGAATATGTATCCCCTGACCACATTACATCGTCATGTAATATAATTGACCATAGCATGACACGAACAAGTTGGAAAGAGTTACAGCAAAATTTGTTGTTATGAGAGTAGGGTGTTTGCTTATTTTTATACACAATGTAAATAGAACTAGTGATCACAAAATAGTGCGAAAGTGAAGTTCACTAACTGAATATAGATCAAGCCCCCTCCCCTGTAAACAAACGAATTTCGTTTTGGAAGTTATGTAACAATCTGAGACGGTCCCTAAGTCTGTGTGAGAGAAAAACGTTATCATGGTGAGGAAAAAGACCGGGGGTTTCACAGCGGCCTTGGAAATTCCAGTAACACAATGAAAGGGGTCTCCAAATTTTCACACAGTGCAAACCATGCCAATACATCACTCGGAGCAGGGCGGAAAACAAATCTTTCATAAGCCAGTTTTCTGAGGCTTTCCAATGAAACAGCTGCGCTTCAATGACTCATTTTCATTTACAGATTGCGTCCGTGATCACTGTAATACTGCCACTGCTAAAGTATGAAAATGAGAAATTCCAACCTTTAATCAAAATGTTTACACATAATTGCCCCCCCTTTATCACTTTCTTGTGAAGAACATTCACATAAGTTTACAAATATACACAAATGCACAGACTCGGAAATGGGATTGCACAGCGATGTTTTATCATCTCTTAGGCAATGAAACATTTGAAATGTCTTAACTTTGATTTTAAGATAAAGGAATTAAAGTTCAAAGTCATTCAGCTAGTTGCTATGCCCGTCTTATTGATAATGTCATGTCGCGTCGTCGAGTTGTAGTTTGGTCGTGATCATTTGGTACGTATGTTGTTCATGGTTGTCGTTGCTTTCCTTGATAGTCATATAAGAGTTCGGTAATAACACACACACAGAGGCGAGCGTTTCACCATTATCAGATAATTTAATCGCGATACTTCTATATGGTTACAGTATCTAGTAAGAACTACAAAGACATGGCCCACCATAATGATACAGACTTTGCTTCTCAATTAAGTCAATACGGCCAAGTCACCGAGCGTTTACATCTCAGTGTTTAGTGAAGAAAGAGGAGAAAAGAAGGGATGTATCCCTCTAGAAAGAGTCTCAGTTTAGATAGTTTCCAAATCTACATATTGTCATGACTTTTGTATGCATCTGTAATTAGCAAAAGCAAACAGGAGGGAAAGAAAAGTCCCTCTCATCTAAGTACAATGTCAAAGAGGATGAAGCGATCTGCCGCCATTGCTTATGACTTCCTTATGCAATTGTTAACACAATGCATTCACTAAATAAGGATGAACGGTGATTTATAAGATCGGGGAAATACACACAGGGAGATCACCCTCACGATTAAAATTCTATAAAATCGTTGGGCGATATCACAATAGGTCAGAGCTATTCTAACCATTAAACTTCACGAAAACATAAAGTCACTGAACGAGGGATTAAAACAATAACGTTTCTGCAAGCACAGAAGATATTCACACTTTTGAAATAATATTCTGTAAAGTAAGAGCTTTTCGTAATTTGCTCATGATAATATTTTGATTGTGTAGGAAATATTTATTGTGCGCAAGAACTTAAGGGGCTTACGTTTGTGAGCCTAAGCAAACGTACCACCATGACCTTTCTGAACTCCAAAATGACAGTCCTGACATCTGTAGCGGTTACAACTATCCATATCGCTGATGAGTCGATACTTGCGTCACATGTTGTCGCCCCCACCCAACCGGAGACACCTTGTACAAAGGGAAAAGTCAAGTGCTACGCCTACCAGTTTCAAACCACAGAACGAAGTGATCGTATCGCGAATAGCACGCGTCGCCTTCTGCCTCCTGATTTCAGATTGATAGTTCGACCTCGCGGCTTAGCTTTGTTTTTATCTCTGCAGAAATTCCGCCTATCCTTTTTTCCACCGTCAGTACTGGAAAGCCGGTAGACGATGAGGAAATTGGACTTCTTTCTAATGTTGTGTTGCGGCTTTGTTGGTAAGTGTTGTTCTAAATTTGAGTCGACAATATCTTTACTGTTTTTCGAATTTTGAGATGCTAGTAAATAACATAAATTTACTTATTTAGGGCTACAGTTTGCAGCGTTAAGTTGACATTGCTTTAAAGATATAATTAACAATATATACACATCTTTAAGGAAGCGCACCCCGGAGACATACATATTTCAGAAAAGCGAATATCATAATCGTATCGTCAGCGTGACGGGAGAGACAGAACACAGTCTGTGACACAAGACATAAATCAATGTCGGAATTTTTTATGTAAAATGGCTACATACGCGACAAAATTTCAGAACACTGGTACGATAATTTGTGACTCACACTATTTTGTTAAATCGCTTACTTTAAGTTGGTTTAGGTGATATCTTTCAAATCGTAGACAATGTGTAATTGTAGATGCTAAGTCATCTTACCCGGTGATACTGGTGAACCTCGAGAATCAGTTGCACATTTCAGCCAACCAATAAATAATTGTACATCTTAAAAAGGAATATCTAAATGGAGCTAATTATCAATTTTCAAATGATTTAATTATGTTGATTATTAACTTGGTACAGAAGTTTCTCTCGAAGAGCTGTGATACAATTCTTTGACACTTAGCAGTATCATTTACGAAATGCTGTAAGATGATAATCTGTCAATGTTGTTACAGAAAGCAAAACTTTTTGCAACATTCTGTCGAATCATTACTAATTTACCTATTACTTGACTTTTTGTAATTAGGGTTGCAGCCAACATTGGTTTTACGTTTTCAACATCATGGAATTCGAACTCATTCTTAATCACAGACACAGTTAATGAACAGGACTCTCTCCTCTCCATGGACTTGTAATCAAAGTACCCGTTAACAAGTGGGGAATGTGTCATAAATAATGACTTGTTGAGCTTCAAATACACAATATATTTGTACTTAATGTGTTAGCCTAGCTTAACTTAATTTAATGCAGATCCATCACAAAATAAATATGTAATCAGTCAACCATTGTATTTTTGTGTCACATTGCTTCCAATGTAAAAGGTATTATAGCAGTAGGTAAGATATTTCTTATAGGTGAACTCTTTCAAAATTTCTAGATTTTTATCTAAAGACCATAGAAGTCGGAGCCTTTTAATAGTACAATAAGTGTATTTGCAAAAAATATCTCAGTTTGATACAGATCCGTCATGAAAAAATAATAAAAAGTGTTGACTATAATGTATGTTTTGTGTCATGTGGCCCCTGATGAATAAGGTATACCCTAGTATCCGTGTCTCATAGGTTAATATTTCATAGGTAAACATGTCCAAAATTTTATTAGATAGATATTGACACTTAAAAGAAAAGATGTACACTCAGACTACATTAACACATTCACAGGCACCCCTGGATAGGAGGGGGGTGAATGCACCCTTGCAGAAGAGTATAAAATGCTATTCTACATGCTTTTTCTGACAGCCATTCAAGCCACTTTGATGGCAACATCAATTTATGGTCCTGACTAATTAGAGAAATTTAACAGGAGACTCTGATCGTCGGGACTCTGGACTTCAGGAGTACTGTAAGTTTCCTGTAGCAAAGTTATGTCAGCTCTCTGCTTCTATATGTACCGAAATATTGATTTTCTTTATTTCTGGTCTCTGAGGCTTCTTACATTCAGTGATATAATTTTCAAATTTGCCATCAAAAAAGTGAAAGAAAGGGACAGAGAAGAAAGGGAAAAACAGGAAGACTTCAAGGAGCGACAAACGCGCTAACACAAAATGCGGGAAAAAAATGACTCACAAAAAAGGGGATGACGACTACCATTACATGACACAAGGACAAATATAGAAAGTCAAATATTCAAGCATCTGCGTTAATTACTCAATACATCTACCATCGAGAACAATAGAATTTTGCGTGCGCTAAAAAAGCCGTACGGAACGCCCGTTCCGTAACACGTACGGTTTCAAGGCGCCCCATCCCCTGCGGCTGTATGTGCGCGTTCACTGTTGAACGGTTTCAAGGGACCCATTGGACAAGTGCCAGAACATGTCTCGCACGCGCTCTGTACGTAGTAGTGTAGTGCACACAAACTATCCAGAACTTGCAGAAGCGCGTCCGAGATAGCGTTCCACACTTGCGCTATAAATCGGAAGAAAAATTGTTGACATTGCACAAAAACGGTCATTACTCTGACAATTTGATGCCCCAGCATCGGACATTGGCGCCGCGCATCGCCCTCCGCTGCGCGTCGGGCGATACCGCTGCGCCAATGTCCTCGTGCATCCTTTGCGGTATTTTCGTAATAACCTCATATTACTCAATATTGTTTCTTGATTTGAGTGAAAATCAAGGCTTAATTTGCGTCTACATGGTTTGAATTCACAGTCTAATTAACAGCTAGAATGAGAACTTCATCGGTATTTGTCAACACCAACAGCCATAATAGCACTTTTGGGTTGAAATGTTACATAATCTTTTTCACTATTTCGTTTTGCTGTTTGTATTTCATTCAAAAAAATTCAAACAAAATGGATGGCCAAAAGGAAATAAGTTGATTTTTTGCTTTTCATGGCCGTACTAGATCACCTATCTCAAAAATTATAATTATAGTGTCTCTTTATTTGTCGGGTATCGGTGTGCTTCTTGCATGTTGGCGGTAGAGCATGACAGCTTTTTGCCATACAAATTTCTGCAAGAGCTTTTGCCAGCCTAATGAGTTAGTGGGTGTGTATGTCAATATGTACTGACTGATATAATGAATTTTAAATTTGACGCCTAAACCGAGCATGGCCAGTGATAGGACAGAAACGCCATTCCACTTATCACGAACACTCCCACCAAGTGTAACAATTTGTTTATCGTGTCCTAAACGTTATTTTCAGCAGATCGTCCAACTTCAGATAGACGTAAGCTGAGCACAATCACCTAAGTTTTCTAGACAAAGCATAAAGAAAATTTTCAATGGCGCTTTACACAGTGTCGCATGACGATGCTTTCTCAAACAAGCAGGTCTTTGATGCTGAACGATTATGACTAGAAAGTCTATTCCACAAGGAAGCAGCGGCATTCATCTGTGCAGTCGTAGCTCTCATTTTTCCCGGACGAATATGGATTGCAACGGGAAACTCCGAATCGTACGACGGAAAAAAGAGTTTTTTCCGTCGCAACGTACGAGAGCTATGGCTGCTGCTACGGCTACATATGAGAGAGAACGATCATCATAATTTGAGTCTTGTTGGTTGAGTTTTAAGAGAAACTTCGTCACTTGAACGGAGAGATCTGAATTCTAGTTTATGAAATCGAAAACTTTAGTGTATACACAGTCCCTCGTAACAAGACTGGTTTGTAATAGTGTAATACTGTCAGTAAAATCGTCTCGGGTTTATTGAAGGAGAACGGAAAAAATTGAGACATGATTCTTGAAGTTGGCGTGCAATGTTAGCCGTGAGTTGCGTACAGCTTCCATGTGTTCGCGGCGTTACACGGGTCAGCCGGCATGTACTGTGAGCATATTTTCTGTTTGTCTGTGATTTAATATAATGAGTTAGTCAGCATATTAAAATTAGACTACAATATATCAAAATTGGACCACATATATATCTCACATGGCTATACTAGGCTTACATTAGAGAAAAGATAAAAACAGTTAACCGCCGGCTAAGTACAAAGCTGGGATCAAGGTACGGGCCCGGGTACGGGCTGAGCGAATCCTTTTCCCCTAAAACGCTAGCGCTCACAAACAGACGAAGTTGGTCAGTTTTTGTTTTATTGTTATGTCCCATTAGCCGAAATGTTCTGCACCTGTGAATGCCGGACCCTTGTCCATAACAACGGAGAAAACATCATTTTTGTAGTCATTCAAGTCACTTGAACTGGACCATTGAGACTTGTCATACCGTCGTACCGATCGACATGATCGCAAGCGTAGCACTCGTCGCTGACGCGTACTGCATACCATACAATGTCAGCTTAGAGCGTACGGACATAAGCGAGCGCGTTCATGTATGGCCGTGGTTTGAGGGACTGTGGGGCTTAAAATACTCGAAATTATCGTGTGTCGCAAGGCATTTCTTTTCATTTTCCACCAAAATTGGTGACTTTGGTATTTTACAACATAACATGCACTTTAATAATTTGCTGGTATCCGTTTCAACTAACATCGTTTTTTGTCGCCGTTCTCAACTACCGACAATCCACTCGTTATGGACTGACCAGGTGGGAGTGCAGAGAAATACTTAGAAGAGCCAAGTGTAGAATTTGGGATAGAGTGGGGATAATTTGTTTGCGTTCCTGTCAGCCTCATCCGAGGCATTCTTTTTAGTTTTATCGCCCTCGTTCACGCTGAATATTCATAGACGTGGGCACTATACGGTTCTCAGGGCCTGGACCGTATAGTGCCCACGTCAAAATTTGTATGGCAAAAAGCTGGAATGTAGAGCTTGCCGTCAATAAACAGCTTACCATTTCTGTATCGGACTATCTTCCTATCTGTGCGTGCTGCATCCACGATAGGTTTCAACTGATTTCTCTTTTCAAAGTCCTCTATTGTCAGATCTTCTGTCACAAACAAGCCACTGCCTTGTAGAACGGCTCTAGCTTCTTTTTAGTATGAGGAATCTTACTGGGCGACTGTAAATTTTGGCTATGATGTGCCTTGGCTTTCCGTTTCGTTTCAATCCAAATCGATTGGCGTTCTCTGCTACATCAGTCGATACTTTAATTTTGACGTCAGTATGTCCTTGACTATTTCCATTACATTCTTACCTTTCATTTCTTCTACGACACCGAATCAGAAATAGTGGCACCATTTTACAAGTGGTATAGCCACAAACTGATGACGTCAAAATCGCCGTACACAAAACACAGACGCCCCGTAATTGCGGCACTGACTAACTAATAAGGTTAAAATAATATAAATTTGCACTTTCTTCAAATCACTGTCACAATTTCCGACTGCTTAGTTTTTGTATCGGGTGAAGTACAGTGGGGGCCAGGAATTGGGGTTAGCTGACCAAATTGTCGGAACGGAGCGAGCGAAGCGAGCGGAGTTCCGACAATTTGGTCAGCTAACCCCAATTTCTGGCTCCCACTGTGCTTCACCCGACACAAATCAAGCAAATGAAGACCATTACAGAGTTTTTAGGGTTAGGGTTTGTTAGTTCATGTGATCGCGGCAATAATTCCGTCTCATTCCGGGTACAATATGTCCCCTCTCACGTTTTATTCATCAAATTTGTTGTCATGTACAAACTGACCCCGACGGCAATGGCCATATTGACCCCTTTTCAATATAGCCGTTGCCAAAGACGGCACACAGTTACATAACAGAATTCAGAGTTCATTCAAATGCAAATAATAATCAGTATGACGGCCAAAAAGTCTTTGTATGTTTTCATTTGCATTACTTCTTCTACAGACCGAAAATCACACCTGTACATTAGTTCAAACTCTGTTATTGATTGGTTTAATTTTTTGTCCACAAATTTGTTTCCTTTATCTTCGCGATATGCCTTCCAATAGATTTTTAGTCAGGCTGTATTATGGAAATTTATGAATACACGGATGTAAACAAAAAAAAAATCTATACTGAATTCAAGTTCCGGAAGTACCCAAATACAACTTGAGTCGACACAGTGACAGACATTTGGTGATTGGAGTCATTGGTAGCGATAATAATTTGTGCTTCCTTTTTAATTTCTGTTGACCGGCATTTGCCAATACTTTATCGATTTGTTCCTACAGGTTCCAATATTATTCCAATCGATGAATGGTAGGGAGCTTATTCTTCGTTGTCCAAGTCTCCTCAGTGCTCTCATTTCACCGCTAATCATTGTCTTCATTTTGTGGATCCTCAAACCTTCGCCCACACCAACACCGGCATGCCATGCGAAATTGGATTGGCTTCACAGCTTCAGACTTATTTCTAACTTATCTTTATGAGTTCATGTGGTGGAGGCGTTTCGGCGATAAGGCTAAGGCGTGATTGTTCAACATATTTCAATTCTCTGTCCTTCAAGTTTACAGTCCCCTTCATCGATTAATTGCAACTCTGCACATAACACCATATTATGCCAAATGTTTTGAGACGGTCTAAAAACTAATATCACGCCTACATTGACAACTCAGGAGGCCACTGCTGCCGCTGATGTGTGACACTGGGAATGCACAAACCAGACCAAGTTCGTGCTAGTGACAATATATGCACCCTAAATCATTATATTGGCGGCGAATTTCGTTTGCTTCTGTACTTAATTCACTTCGTCGATCGGCGAAATTTTTATAATGTAATTTTCGTGGCATATCCAACGAATTGTTGTTCACGTTTTCATCTACAATAGCAATGAAATATCGCATTGCATACATGTTGAGTGACGAACCACTTTTATATAAAAGTGTATCCTGTCAAAAACGGAGCACACACCTTTTGTATTGTAAAAAAGACAGCAAATGACAAATTCAATAATAAATGTCAAACACAAAGTTTTCAACATATAAAACATCCTAAACAAGTGACAATTTAATACTTTAACTGTGCAAATACAACAAATAATATGAAAAATATTCAAAAAATAACAAATCTGCACAACAAACACGACAATGCAGAGAAAAAATAAAGACAGGCAATAAAGAATCAATGCAGAGGCATAAATTCAATAAAAGAAGGAAAATGCGTAAAAGACTTTCAAATTTACAAGGGAACATTATAAATTCATCAGTTCCTGCTTAGCATTATCATCCTAACGTTTATATGAAACATTGCATCCCTCTCTCGCAACTTGTTCTCGTGGAGTACAGGTTATAGGTAGTGCTTCACATGCTGCATGTGCTGGGTTCGCCCCCCGGTAGCGGTAATAGTTGTTGTGTAAAAAAACGTAGCTTAAAAATAGCACTTCTCTCCCTTGTCATTAATCAACCGTTGCTTCCACATAGGTATCAGGCTGGCTGAAGAAGACATGGATAGAGTAATAGGATACTGCAAAATGAGGGAAAGGAGTGAAAATAGTAAAAAATGGGACCCTTCTTTTCAATCATTTCCCCCTAAGTTTCCAAGCCCCCATTCCTAACTCTTACCCCCAAAATAATTTATCGCCCCTTTTAGAACGTAACCTTTGACCTCATTTCCATAAGTACGCATATCTTTGACGTCATCAGTTTGTGGCTATACCACTTGTAAAATGATGCCCAAATTGTAACTCCGGGAGTGTTTTTCTTGCTTGAGTTGAAACGTTTTTGACGTTCTACTCCCTGACTGCATATTCCAGATCACTCAGGCTACCTTAGGAAGTTGACAAAACTTCAACTACTAACTATTCGGTCGCAGAACTTGAAATTTGGGACTTATTATTTTCTCTGGCGGAGCGCCACGAAAACGCATGTTCACCCGTATATATATTTAAAGTGAGCAAAGCTATTTTGGTGGTGCTTTCTGAAAAAAACCCCCAAAAACTAAGATATCTTGCCACCAAATGGTTGTCATGGAAACAGTCTGCTTTAGTATAAAGACCACTCTTACTTATTACAACTGATGAAAAAAATATTAAAATTTTTCCATGGCATTTGACAACAGTTGATACTTCGAACCCAAAAATGGTTGCCATGAAAACATAGGACATCAAAAGGGACATCATTTTTCTTTGTTTTGACAAAAATACCCCTATCTTGAAATCCTGAAATCAGGCCTATTATCATTCGCATCATGAAAATTGTATACTTCTTTATTTTATTATTATAATTATTATAATTCTTCTTATTATTATTATTACAAGTTTTGGGGGCTATAAGTATTATATAGAAATCTAATAACAGTCATTGAAGCTGTGGAAATTCTGAAAAAGAGGTGTTCGAATGCAGGCCCATCGTGGCAGTCGTGGGCTGCACAAAATAAGGCACAGCAACTGTGGAGAGTCTATGCCAGTGTATTTGCTGCAAATATACCTTCACGCATGCGCACTCGTTTGCCAGTGTAGTCTGCCAATATGAGCATGCGCAATTGAGTTTACTGCGCGTGAATCTGTAGTCTGTACACTACATCTCGTGCTATAATCTTGTCGTTGAGCTTTGCATGTTGACAGAAACTGGAATTACTGCAGAGAATACTTTTCAGGACATCACAAGTGAGTCCCTAAGGTAACAAGTGGGACGTTTAGGAAATAATTTCAGAAAGTTCACGCCGCCTGTGGCCATTTTGTGGAGTATAAGCTTATACGTACCTGGAGCGACGGTATACAGTATTTCTGCTGTACATATTGCCAGATAATATGCGATGGAATTTTGCGTTTCACGTCGTTCAATCATTCAGATGGAAATGCCAGCCTTCTCCAAACTTTGAAAAAATCAGGGTGACAGACTTTGGAATGCTAACTCTTGTATAACAATGACGTAATTTAATGAGAAGACCTTTGTATATTCGAGCTCGGCAACAGTTTTTGATTTGAGAACTCTCATCATGGCGGATTCACTGAAACAGTGAGTATTCAACAACTTTTTTATATGTCCATGTAGCACATTTGTGCAAAAATAAGCGAGTCCACAGGCCTTTGGCGAATCAATAAATGCGTTTTTCACCAAGCTGAAAGGTTGAAAGATGCGTCCGTCACTTTGGGACGAGCTAGATAAATGCAGTCAAACCCAGCTGGGCATAGAAATTTGCCATAGTAGAGACAATAGTACGACCGGCTGTGCGGTGGAACTTTGCAACAAAGTTTCCATATCTGAACTGACGTACTTGAATGACAGGCACAGGGTATGATGGCCAATAAAAATGCATTCTCGTTGCATTTTGATAATAATGTATCAATCACAATGACACGGAAATTATGCCTCCTCCCAACAGAAGGGCCATGGTCTATTTTTAGCCCTGCTACAGTATATCTCAGTGCTGAAAAGGCCATATTGTTGTCATGTTGTCATGACGACTTTTAAAATTAGCATACAACTGTGAGAGTGAAACGGGTTGTTTATAGGTCACAAAACTTTTGAATCCCACTGTCGTCCATTACACCTGTTTCCTTGGGCATTAAAGGTGTGCAAGTATACACATCAAAAGACTAGAAAATTCACTTCATGGGCATAACCTTGTAAAATAGCCCTTTCTTGTCTGGTTAACGAAAAAAGATACCCCTGATCTAAAATATGCATGGGCTACCAGCCAGTGTCACCGGGCTACTAACTTCAGAATATGGTTGCCCAAGTGGACTACCAGGGAAAAACAGTTAATTTCCAGCCCTGGGCAATATTAAACATGAAACATTTAACTTGTAATATTTCCCCTTGTCTTGGCCTGCTGGGTTTAAAAAAAATGTTTAAAGGTATACAGGGACCATGTTCAAATTTAGCCATTGCTACCATGGAAAGGGGAGATCTAGCTAATCATCAGAATCATAGAGTTTATGGGGTCACGCCAGGTCACACAAAAATAATGCACCACTACATGGCCATAATTTTACTTTAGTTAAACAATCAGAAATAATTTGTCTTCATTATTCTTCCTGGAATGAGGCAAAGAAATCAAAATAAATTATTATAAAATGAACATTATTATACGTCGTTAATTATAAATCCATAAAATAAATAAGTACCAGTGAATTATGTTTTAAATAAAACCAAAAAAACTGTGCGCTACTGTTACTGCTTCTGATAAATAATGGTACATTGGGTGATAAGGGGAATTGGGTTCATAAAATTAATTTGAGATACAAGTAGAATTAATTTTAGCACATAAAATTAATTTGAAGGCATAAAATTAATTTGATGAATGCATAATAGGTTGGTACTATACTATATAAGACTTATTTTGGGATGACTGCATGAAACAAAATTAAAAATGTTTGAAAAATTATTTCTGGTCTATATAAAATTAATTCAAACACACTAAAATAAACGGAAAACAAATTTTGATAACAATGGCCGCAATGTACATTATCTTAATTATTCTTTCTAGAATGAAGGCAAAGAAATTACAATTATTATTATTATTATTATAGAACAAACGTTAAAAGTTGTTACTTAGAAATCCATAAAATAAATAAAAAACAGTGAATTATGTTTTTAACATAGACCCTTTCAAGGGTCTATTGTTTTAAATAAAAAAAACTGTGGTTCCCAAATAAGTTACCATGGCAACATAAAACAAAAATGAACATTGAGTTCATGCTGTGATAAATACACTTAGGAGAGCATTTGCATAGTTTCTGGGATTACTTTTAATTGAATTTGAAAACAAATTGAAATTTTAAAACGCAAATAGGTTACTATGGAAACACAGGGCAGTAAAAATGGATATCATATTTTGTCTTTCTAACCTAAAATAACCCTTTGGTATAATATTTCTGTTGATTAATGGATTTTTACACTGGATATTTGGTCTTTCTAACCCAAAATATCCCTTTGATATAACACATTCTGTTGATTACTGGATTTTAGGTGGAATCTTTGAAAAACTGGTAATTTTTACTCCTGAATGGTTGCCATGGAAACATCTCACATTAAAATGAGTGTGATTTTTTTTTGGTGTGCTAACAGGAAAAACCCTTATTATCAATTTTTACATCAATCAATAGTTCTTTAATAGGAATTAGGGAAAAAGTAACATTTTTAATCCCAAACTGGTTACCATGGCAACTCGAAACATTAAAAAGTCTGGTGTTTTGTGTTGTCTGACCCAAACTCCCACACTAGATAATTTTCATAACAATCAAAGTAATTTTTCATGGGATATTAGAAAAACTGAAATTTTCAACCCCTAAAATGGTTACCATGGAAACATGGGGCAGTGAAATCGATATCATATTTGGTCTTTTCGACCCAAAATACCCTTATGGTGAAATTTTCATGGAAATTGAACCTATTATTATTCGCGTTATTATTTCTATATAATACTTATATTAATTATTATTGTACTTGGGCCTCAGCCCAAGTACATTTGTTTTCATTCCGTGGGAAAAAACTCTGTAAGGTATAACCATTTCTGGCTGAGACCAGGGAGGGCAAAATGCCTTGGCTTCATCTTTCTTGGCATAATAAATGGCGTAATGATGTTAACTGAATGGAAGTGCTGCTCTCAGCCAGTCTTGAATAAGTGAGATGTGAATATTAATGCTTCTCTATCTGAGTTTTTGCCACAAAATCTTCTGAATATAATCAAAATGTGCATCGAAATGCAACAATTAATGCACCCTCCGTTTCCTATGCGATGGCACGACCCTTGCTACACCCACTGGACGAGCCAAAGTGGGAGGGGTATTTCAGTTTGGTCGAACAAGAGGGCTCGAGACCAGAATTTAACATTTAAACTTGAAACATGTTTAATCACTGACAAGATGTGGACTAGTTTTAATCAAACTAAAATTGTGAAAACGAAAGGTTTTATATCCCGGATACAATGAAAAACATTACGACTGGAAACTGTACCCCCAGTTGAGAATAGTAATGCCCACAGCGATGGAGAACACTTATCCTTGAGCTGAGAAAACCAGACCGTCATTTCGAAATAGAGCTGCAGATTCGAGAAGCTCGTTCAAAATAGCTAGGTATACCCCATAAAGGGGTAGTTTCGAGTTTTGAGGGCAAATTTCGCCTCCTTCATATAGAAATCGTACGTTTGTTTTTCCAGGAGAGCACACCATTTGACACAAAATTTGCATGTAAAGGGGTCGCCAGTAAGCACGTGGTCAAATCTGGCATAAGAAACAATATGAAATGTTGGGTAAAGCCAGTCCAAAATAAACTGATTTGAACTTTTGTGTTTTGTAATTTATACTACTGCAGTAACATTACCTTTTTTGACAACATCACACAATGTAATACGTTTTGAACTGAATACTCCGACGTATTCTGTGTCTCCTTTGCTAAAAAATACGGCATGCCGATTACCATGTAAGGAAATGATGACGTCAAGACCGTGACAGATTTGTAGTGCGTTTGGTCCTGGATCGATGGTGCACGAAGTTTTGTCAAGGTAGCTTGTGTATTTATTTCCTAAATGGGAGAGATTAGGGTCGATCTAAACGAAGGCCGAAGAATGTTATGATACTCTAAGCGAGCTGAACTCTACGTTCCAGTCTTTTATTCTTTTTTCGTAAATAACCGTCGATGTCGGCAACTCTCTCGCTAGCCCTGCGTACGTACGCAGTGTACGCTGTGTGTTAGGAACGCACACAGGGAATGCATAGCGTACACTGCGTACGTACGCAGGGCTAGCGAGAGAGTTGCCGACATCGACGGTTATTTACGAAAAAAGAATAAAAGACTGGCATTTTTGGAAGCGATCGAGTAGCTGAGGTAGGCAGGGATACGACTTGGGCCCAAGAACGCTGAATTTCGGCAGTAATTTGGCTTTTTACGTCAAGTCCAAAAATGGATTTGAAGTCACCAACTCTACGTACAGGTCTTTGCAGGGCTGTGGTGAGCGGGGCTATTAGCTGTAGCGGAACACACAGCATCGTACGCAGGGCTATCGCTAGCCCTGCGTGCGATGCTGTGTGTTAGCTGTAGCACATAGCATCGTACGCAGGTAGGGGTCAACATGGGGTCGCAGCCATGTTGCCTCAAAACTTATTTCTGTCTGCACTCAAAACTCAAAAATGTCGGATATGAACCTGAAAAATCGATGCAATTTTGTCAAACTTCGGCGAAATTTCAGCCTATAGACAAAATTTCATCTAGGTAAGGTAAATTTACTGAAATTTGATCGACAAAATAGAGCTAGAGGTCTGATTTTTGGTATATAGGAATAACTTAGCAATACAATTATGACAAAATGTGACGTGACCTCAATGACCTTTGACCTCAAATATATATATTTGTCCCCAACTCAGTAACCACAAGTGCTACATTCTTCATATTTGGTATGATAAGACACCTTATGACACCACATATTGTACCTCATTAATTATGCGCATATCTAATTTTGAGCGAGCCAATAGAGCTAGAGGTCTGATTTTTGGTATATAGGAATAACTTAGCAATACAATTATTTTGACAAAATGTCACGTGACCTCAATGACCTTTGACCTCAAATATATATATATTTGTCCACAACTCAGTAACCACAAGTGCTACACCCTTCATATATGGTATGATGGGACACCTTATGACACCACATATTGTACCTCATCAATTATGCGCATATCTAATTCTGAGCTGGATGTCCGACTTTTGGTATATAGGGATAACTATAGGGTAAAATCTAAATATGCCCATCTAAATATTAGACATCTACCATCGAGAACAAAAGAAATTTGCTGTAATTTGAATATTTAAGGAGTTTAAGCAATTTCCACTATAAATAAAGAACCCCTGCCTCAAACTCCACAAAAGTTGCTAGACATATTTTGCCGTTGTCATGTCATTGCTTCGTTTAATAACCAGTTAATCAAATGCCTAATTGACAGGAGGAAATTCAAGACCATATTTGAATAGTTGTATATATTGTCCTCAAAATTACTCTATCACGGCCCAAGTACTCATTGCCTTAAGCAATACTGCCTTGTTATTATTATTATTATTATTATATTATTATTATTATTATTATAATTATTATAATTCTTCTTATTATTATTATTGAGGAAACGTCCGATGGTTTTCAATAAAATAATTTATCCATTGTATCGTGTCACCTCAACAGTTTCATATACCTTAATAATATCTAATGAGGGCGTTCCCATGACTTGAAAAATATCAAAGAAGCTCAATTCTTATCTGTCACGATGTATTGTTAAGCTCTTTCTTTAAAACTTTGTCTATAGTCACGAGGGCGTTTCCGTGACTTGGCAAATATCTTTGAAGCTAATTTTTTTATCTGCCATGATGTATCATTAAGTAAATTCTTGAAGATTTCGGCGATAGTATCAAAGTGAAAGAGAAAATAGCATTATGGTTCAATATCATACCTTATGAGAAATCTTTCAAATGATCAGATCACAGAACGATGGTGCTTAAAGTGAAATATGCCATTTTTTTTTAGTTTCTCAAGACTGTGACTTTGAAGGAAACAATTGGTGTGGCTGGACCAATGATCAGAGTGACATCTTTGATTGGATATTAAGACAGAGCAGCCCTAGCTTTCCCCATACTGGACCATCAGTTGACCACACCTACGGAAGTAAGTGACTTTATTGGATGGCTTCACATGCAAATTAGTAACCAAACAGCTAAACAGTTTCGTCGCACACTTTCCAGAAATGTAGTTTTGGTTGAATCAATTGAATAATTAAGATTTTCTCGTTTTAGTGGTATAACACCTTGCCTATAGTTGTGTTTTTATGTTTTCTGTTCAAACCTAAAAATAATGTAACATCATATGCAAGTCATTTGCCTTTCGTTAATATGCATTGAAAGTGTACCCAGCCCCTAAACAAATGTAAATCATCAGTATTACTTACAAATTGTCTCTTTTTGTGGTGAACTATTATGTTATAAGTATAAGTTAACCTACGTGACAATTTTGTTCCACAGATAACAGCGGATATTATATTCACATTCACAATAGTTTGTATCGTTCGGAGGGCGACCCTGCAAGAATCATAAGCCCTGATGTCAACTTCGGTACAAGTCAGTCGAAATGCTTGACTTTCTGGTAAACTGCACTTTCAATTTTCCGTTTTATCATATTTGAGATGTCATTATGAATTGATCGTAGAGGTTTGACCGAACTCGTACTTTGATTCGCTAATCACATTGACATAGGACTGTCTTGAAGCAAGGAAAGATATACCGTTTATTTTGATTTCCGTAAATTTTTGTTTTATAAAGCTGACATATTCCTTCTCCTCCCCCTTCTTCTTTATTGGGGAAGCCTGCCGATGCAATTCCCTAGGCAAAACACTCTCAATGTGTATTATAAGTTTATATTCGCCATGTGCAAGCCTGTGTTGTACGAGTTATACACCAGGCATTTCGGCCAGACGTTTGAAATAGACCATAGAAAGTAACTTTTACAAAGGGATGGCAAAAATTTATACTCGACGATATTTCAAAGATTGCAGCTTCTATGGAGATTGTTTATTTGATTTATGATATAAAAACTAAACATACAGGCAAATACCTTACTCAACAAACACGCACATACATACATACATACATACATACATACATACATACATACATACATACATACATACATACATACATATGTATATCACACACACACACACACACACACACACACACACACACACACGCATGCATGCATGCATGCATGCATGCATACATACATACATACATACATACATACATACATACATACATACATACATACATACATACATATGTATATAAAATATATATATATATATATATATATATATATATATATATATATGTGTGTGTGTGTGTGTGTGTGTGTGTGTGTGTGTGTGTCTGTCTGTCTGTCTGTCTGTCTGTCTGTGAATTGCGTGTTTATGTATATATATATGCATGTATGTATCTATGGTATATGCTAAATAGTGTCTACGATTCACTTATATGTCTCCTACAAGATTCTCATTTAGAAAAGAAAGAATTATTAATGAATACTGTAACTACCCCAGAATATTTATCTCCACTCACATGCAAATCCTGCGAGACGTGTCTCCCTTCACTGTAGTTGCTGTGGTCTCTGTGACTAGTTAATAGATTAACCCATCTCTGTCCCGAAATGGCTAAATTTAATTTATATAAGCGATATGGCATAAAAGAAGTTACAAAAGTAAGGAATTTTATCTCCTGCAAACGTTCATACAGCGCCGCCTGTGGCGGGGGTCAAGAGGTCATCGTGTGGGCTTGTACCATCCTCTTTTGCCCTGAGACGTCCTCCAGGCAAGACTGCCATTTCGGCAGCTGGACCTCATCTGAACTTTAACAACGGTAACGGTATTTATAACATTTCTTTCTTCACAAGAAACCATGCCCCTATCCGTGTAGTACTTTTGGGGCATTCTTTCATACGCCGTCTAGGAAAATACACGCGCCGGAACTCACTCATTTTTTTCTGTTTGTTCGAAGCGTGTTTGTGAGGGGTACCAGCGGAGGTAACTTTCTCGGAGGACATCGTACGTGAGAGACGTTTCGCCAGTTTTTGTATTTTCGGCATCGGTACAAACGATCTCTGCAGTGTGCATGATTCACAAGCGGCTATTGCTCATAGGATTATTTTATTCATGCAGAATTTCCATCGGCATTTCAACGTTCGTTTATTTTCATAAGTTGTAAGCTAAGTTTTGCATTGTGCCCGGGGCCCGTGTACAGAAAACATCCGGGACTTCAATGCACGTGTAGACGCCCTGTACAACAACTTGAGGGAGGCTTTGGCGGGAAATCCCTTTGTGTTTTCTGGTCACATGTCGGGTTATGGCGGTCATCGCTACAAGTATTCTACAGTGACGGGGTACACTTTAACGCGCCGGGTATGCGCCGGGATTATCGGAGTGTACGAGTACCGAGTGTACGCGGTGCTTTACTTCGCGCTTGTCGAGCATTGGCATCTTTTTAATTTTTTTAAAGTTTTAGCTGTGGTCGAAGTGTCGACAGAGTGGCATCAAACCAGGACATGGGAATCATGTGTGTGAATCTTGCTACATACTTCTCCCCACGCGGCTTGTTCAAGTTGTTGCTGTGCTTACAGCCCATTTCAGGTCCCAATGTCGGTTGTTGCTGTTTTTACAGCTTGTTCATTTTCCACTTCGGTGGAAAGTCAGCTGCTCTTGTAGCGCTGTTGTTTTTTTCCCACATTGTTGGGTTCAGCTGTGTTATTCAGCTTTTTTTTTCCCTCAGTTGTAGGGCCCCTTCATTGTTGGGACCGGCTGGGCATGCAACTTTGACATTTTGGCTGCGGAAGGGGTGGATGTATTTTCAGGGCAGCGTCCCTGAATGGATTCTCCATGCCTTGGATCTTGCTACCACTCAACCAGAGCTTTTCTTTTCCTCATCACCTGTAGTCGTGCACATGTCCATTGTGGGGGCGTTGCAATTTCAGTTTTCTGTCTCAGATTTGCAGTAGTTTAGCATGTGACCAGCTGTCATAAGTTTGGAACGGTTTGGTTTATTGTAAACTATTCAGTGGAACTCAGGTAATTTCCTTTTGCTGCCTAGTTTTCCTTTTCTTAGCTCATAGCCATGGCTCGAAGCAAAAAGGTAGCACAGAAGAAGGCAGCTAGCTCCAGTGCCTCAAGTAAAAGAGCAGTTACAGGTATGGTTCCTGCCAATGGTAGTTGTCTTCAGCAGCAGACAGTCAACAGCATCATTGTCATCAGCTTCTACAACAGTGGCAAGGGCTTCAACTCAGCTTGAGATCTTCACAGTCAAAACAGCCTACTTGAGATACCACAGCATCAACAACAGGCATATCTGCAGAACACTATCCATTATAACACGGTCCTTTTAATCAAAAGGCAGATGTAGAGTCACGCTGACATCACTCCATGTAGGTAACAATTACCTTATCCACAAATGGGGCTAAAGTAAGTATATGATACCTGTTTTCACCTACAGGTAAAAACAGTTTGTTAAGGCAAATGACGTATGCACTTCTTTTGGAGCATTCATATGCTGTCAGTCTGAGGGATTCTACGCGAAGTAATTTCAGTCAGTTCAAATTTATGAGAGCAGTTGTAGTAGAGATATAAATTCGCGGTGGACTTCATGTCCGCGAGAGACTTGTCGCCCAACATTGGGTTACAACTAGTGTGCTTTTTCATTACCATTACTAGTTATGTGTTCAAGATCAGCTAGTTCACATTTGTCAAGATTGTACTTCATAAAGTTTGCTTGCTGTACATTTCATTGCTGTGGTCGAACTTTTGCTGCAACAAAGTGGCGTCAGACTGAGTCATGCGAATTATGTTTGGCAGCCCTGCTTATTGCTCTTCCCATTAAGCTGGATTTTGCTGGACGTACAGCCCATTACAGGTTCTCAATGTGGGGTGTTGCTGTGTTTACAGCATTTTACCTTTTTTTCCTTTGTGGAATTTAGTGTGTTTTTCAGCTGGGTTTTCCCCTCATGGTTGGATTCGGCTGTGCTGGTCCACTATGTTGGGTGTTGCTGTATGTTCAGCTTTTGCATTTTTCCCTTGTGGAATTTCCCTCATGGTTGGATTTGGCTGTGCTGGTCCAATATGTAGGGTGTTGCTGTGGGTACAGCGTCTTCCCTTTGTGGAATTTGTTTCCCAGCTGTGTTTTCCCCCACATTGTTGGATCGGCTGGGTCAGCAGCAGTGTCATTTTATCCGCTTGTCATATGTGGGAGGCAGTGTCAGCATGTTACTGCCTGGGCTCCTTTAATGGTTTTCCCATGTTTGATTCTGTCTGCCACTCAACCTATTAGCTATGTAATAGGTATAATGCAACCATATTATTGAGACTCTGTCGAATTCTTTTTCTGCCTAGTTCTCCCTTTGTTTTCACCAACAGGCATGGCTCATGGAAAAAAAAAACTGTACAAAAAGAAGAAGGCAGCTAACCTCATTGCCACTCAGCATATTCAAATCCTGCATCAGACACTAGGGCTACAAGGCAACAATCAACAACATCAACTTTACAAAATGGACATATATTTTTGTTTTCAGTTATTCTTTAGGATATATAAGTTTATCCTCTCTAGATCAATATGAAGCTGTATTATTGTACATAAGACTTCAAAGTTATAGTAATGGCTCATCTATCTTGCTATGTCTTGCACATATATTTACAAAGGCAAGCCTTCCAATAACCAATCAGAGGTTTCAGATGTTTGGAATCTACTTGCCAGTTGAAGACCCAGTTTTAGTACAGCAACTGTGCGCCGTGCGTGGTACAGAGTCAAATGTTGTAAGCCAGCTTCCCCTTTCAAGTAGAGTCAATTTAACGGGAAATCAGCTGTGTTTTCTGGTTTGCCAGTGTGACAATTTTTTAACCTTCCTTTATCAATATGAGTGCATTACTGCTACTTTAAAACAGGCTCTCCAGCAATCATCCATAGGTTCTTGACGTATGAAGTCTATTTGCCTAAATGGTCGTTGGGTACAATCAGTTAAGTTGTGGAACAAGTATTTATATAGGATATCAGTTTAAGGCCAAGTTTAGCATAGTAACTGTTCGCAGGGGCTGCAGTAAGTTGTGCCATTCTGGCTTATTATCTGATGTCCCTAAACATGTTCAAGTGACACATAATGCAGCGTGTTCATTTTTAGCCGGATACCGGCCAAATTGACCGGCTACTTTCGTATTTTGGCCGGCTACTTTTCAGCACTGTATCGCTCTCTGGCCCTGAAATTCTGGTTTTGATAACAATATTTGATTTTTTTGGTGGTCTTGCAAGCAGGAGATAATATTTCAGAAGTGCCGATGTGGCTATATCATGTAGTCTAGCAATTTACGCGGTGAACTTATTGCTATCACTGTAGTACCGCGATCAGCGAACGTGTTGTACTCATACTGGGCCGCTCTCGAGGTCAACCTCGCTTGCCCGATCACAGGCCGAATTATTCCGACGTTCACATCGGGTATAGCCGAAAATTGGACTTACATACAATTACGTTATGCCCGCGAATAGCCGACCATTTCCGAATGAAGCCGACTTTTGTTTCTCAAACGCGGAAGAGAAAGTCGACGCTTGAGAGCTTTGGTTTTCTGCGCAAGAGTAGGGCCTTGTCTGATGGGCTTGGTAGGTTTTTTGATCAAATCTAAAGCGACCAAAAGTTACTGAGTCTCATTTTTCATACTTTGAAACGTCATGTCAATCCATCCATGGTCAATCACGATGCCAATATTCAAGTCGATCGACATCGCGTTTTGTGGAGGGGCCTTGGTTGTGTGTATCGCGGAAGAGAAAGTCGACGCTTGAAAACTTTGATTTTCTGCGTAAGAGAAGGACTTTGTCTGTTGGTTTTGGGAGGTTTAGATAAAATCTAAAACAAAAATTACTTTGTCTCACTTTTCGTACTTTTGAAACGCTACGTCGATCACAGTGTCAAATTTCAGGTCGACCGATATCGAGTTGTGTGTACTGTGTTACAATTGACTGCCGGTGCTTTGTACACACACCGTGTAGTACAGGCTGGCGTTCGGTGTCGTTAGTTTGAGGTTTTATCAAACATGAACACTGAAATTTACCTCTCTTTTTTCAATTATATTCAACATCACCAAAAAATCAATAATCAGCTCGCGGATTCGTTTTATTGTGAAATTAGTACTGTGAATTAAAATCACTGAAAATCGTGTTCCTATAATTCATTGAATTGAATAAACTGTTTGATTTTACTGTATCTTCAATCAAGTTTATTTAAATCAGTCAAAAACTTTGTACAGCTAGGGTGGCCAGGATTCCAGCGGATCGTTTTCTGGGTTGTGAAAACCCCTATTCTATGATGTATTTCAAAATGTTTGTTCAAGTCATGAGCTAAACATAATTCTACACTACAGTCTGGTGAAATTTTGCTATTATCCTTGTCAACTGAATGCAGTTGACAGGCCCGAATGATCAAATTAATTTTTCTGACGTTTTTTAAAAACTTTATCCCTTGAAAACATGTTGTAATTGACTATGGTAATGATTATTCTTTTTTGCTGAAATGGTCTTTAATACTGTACAAGAATGCATAAAATTACTCCAAAGTGACTTCAAAATTTAAAATTTCTTGGTCATAGAGACGGGGACGCCGTCCCTGAAACCCGCCCCCTGTGTGTATGTTGGAATAGCCTTTTATACACTGTATAAGAATGCATGGAATTGCTCAGAAATGTCTTCAATTTAAAAAAACCCTTAAACACCACACCACACCTCCCCCCCCCCCCCTGCTCAGGGAACCTGGTTGCACACAGAAGCTAACCGCCTACTTTTCTGAATTTTCCGCCTACTTCAAAAATTTTTGAGAAACCTGCACATATAAGGAGCAAGTATGCTTTGTAGGGTGGGGAGGAAGCTGGTTAGAATATGTTTATAAAGTTCAGGAAGTTTTTAGGTTCACACTATGCGCCTCCTCCAGACTAGCAGATTCCATTTCACATTGCTAACAATATTTTTTGCTATCTTTGCATTCCACGCATTGTGATTCCATATGATTGACTAGGCTTTTTCAGAGAGAATTTTTCCCTCCAAAAGGGTTTTTTAATCTCTGTTTTTTAGAGCAAGTCTCTCTTTGGTTTTGTTTAGCCACAGTAGGAAATACATTACTCAATTCGACTTTTGTTCCTTGTTTCCCAAGGTAGTAATACAAAGAAGGGGTCAACAAGACTCGTTTGTAGATAAAGTACAAAACGTAGTTTACAGACTTTACAATTGTTACGGGTTTACCTCTATTGCTGCAATAAAACAGAGGGTAGTAGCGTAGCCAAGCACAGTATATAAGTAGGATGGCTAAGTTATTGCTAGTTAGACACTGGTGCTGTGCCAGTATAAATTTTGCATACATCTGTGAAACATGCATGAGTCACAGTTCATTTGCCAGTTTCTCAACACGGCACGGGTCAATGTAGCAATCAAGACAAGTCACTGTTCGCAGGGGCTGCAGTGACGTGGACTTTCTTCTTGTGGGGCCGACACAAGGTGTGTCTTGTGGCGTGTTTGGGCCCCACAAGATTGGGGCAAATTAAATGAGTTACCTATGTAGGTGAATTCTTTGTTAGACTGTTAATTGGTCACCCATTTTGTGGCCCACTTTATGTATTTCACAGTTAGCAGCATGTTAATCATTGTAAGGAAATTTGTTTGTGTGTCAGTTTATTGGTCACCATTTTGTGGCCTAATTGATGTATCTCATCTTTGCAACTTTAATTTTATCACAAGTGTAAGTAGGTTAGTTATTGTAAGGTCACACGTTTTGTATTATGTTTGCGTGTCATCAATTAGTGGCCTGTTTGATGTATTTTACAGTTACAGTTTCTCATTAAATGGTCACCCATTTGGTGGCCCATTTCTCCCACAAAGACATGAGTTGGGTATTCCTTAATTTTGCTGGTGTTGTAGCTGGCTGGGGCACAGCATCACTACCAGTGATGTGGGGCCTTGTCCAGCATTGACAGCGTTTGCAGGGGATAAATATTAATAAATGATTTTCGGACACAAACCGATTAAATCATTCTATTTCTTAAAGACAAAAAATACATTCACTTTTTGAACAATATTTTGAATTACAACGTTAATAGACATGCTAAGTGTGTACCTTGCATGCATTGAGTTATAGATAAACAAAATCCTAATTCAGATTTCTAAAGAAACAAATACTTTTAAACCAAATATTGTTTACATTCCTAAGGTACCACATCTATGGTGCACATATTGGGTCACTCAATGTCTACCTGAAGTCAAACGCCACGCTTGGCGATGCCATATGGAGCAGAAAGACTACGTATGGTGACCAGTGGAACGAGGCGAGGGTCTCTCTCAAGTCATCTTCATCTTCAACCAGGAACATCGTACTGGAAGCACAGCAAGGTTTCAGAATCCACGGCGATATAGCTGTGGATGATATAACACTTGCAGATGGATATTGCACATTAGGTAATCATTACATTCATACAAAATTTGTTTTGTTTGGCAGATCAAATGTTGTAACATTGAATTATAGTAATCATCTGATAGTAATTTATCTAAGATAATATACTGCGATGAATTGAAACAATTCTGCAAAGGCACAGTCACATGGAATCCGTCCGTTATACTGCGATCTCTCGCACGGGTTATGAATGTCTGGAGCTGAGAGGGTGTGCGGAGGTTGTGGTAGATTGGGCTGACCACTCTGATATATCATTTGTCGGAAATTGATACGGGAAGCTGTCTGTTTTCACAGTCCAGACTAACTTCACAGGTGTGGTTGTTTCATTGCAGCGAAACCGCGAATAGACTATAGACACTGTTTTCGTTTAAGCTAGATCGCACCACTGACACAGATATTCAGACTCTCAAGATTTTACAATTCTTTTCTGATCTACCATCTGTGGGTATTCATTTTAAAGCTCTTGGAGAAAGAAAAATTTTCCCAGGCCTAGTTTTTTCGAAAAACTAAAATATTATTTTCTCCATGGAGTTAACGCAGGGATGGCGGCGGCCATTTCGAATTTCAAATACCGGTAAATTTTGAATTCATTGTTTCGCTAGTACTAAAATTTGCACAGTGACCTTATGATATTATTTCTCGGTTTTAAAAGAGAACGTTTGGAAGATTCCGAGGAAAATTTAAGTGAGAGTTTAAATATTTCACGTTCGAGGAGCATACTTCTTTAATATCCCACGCCATCCCCTATTTTAATTTTTTGCCAAAACGATTCATTTTTCTGTACGACTCTTCAGCTTATACTGGTTGCGATTTTGAGAGTGAAACCATGTGCAATGGTACAAATGACGGAACTGACGATTTTGATTGGTCGATCAGCACTGGTGATGATGGCATAGGACCGTCCTTGGATCATACCTATGAAAGTGGAACAGGTAAGGTGTCGGCGTCAGATAAGCTTTGAACTTGACCTTTCAATACCAAAGCCTGGGAATTACCTCATCCCAAATTGGACGTTAGTCTAAAGGCTCAAAGCTGCCCTTCTGTTATGGAATGAGCATTCGATATGATACAATGCAGTAAATTAACGCCCGGCACTCAGTCACTAAGCACAGACGCAACAGTCAAAACAGCTCGGCCAAATCCCAACTCTTGCAAATTGGTATGAAGGGTTAGCAATCTTGCAAGAGTGTGGCCGTACTGGAAGACTTTTCCTAGTGCGTTTGTATTTAACTTCATTTAGAAAATGACCATTCGTTGGACTTCGTTTTATATTATTATTTCATCACGCAAAGATGTTGAATATGACATATGAATGCTGACATTATAATTTCTGTATGTGATGACAAATATCAATCAGTGCCCTATAAAAGGAATTCAATCACCTGTATGTATATTGAGGATTATTTTTTTTTACCTAGGGTTGAATAAAGTATTAATACTGACCTAAAGTTGTGCAGTGTGCTCAGAGGATTCCAGAAGTAAATATGCTGACAGAAGTAAATTTGGATATAATATGGATGTATGCAAATTTTGAAACAATTATTTTACTATATATTGTTTATATGCAAATTTAAGTTGACCAAGCAACTGTAGTTCCTATGTTTTAGGTCACTACCTATTGGTCGAGGGCACATCAACGAACGAATCTCAAACAGCTCGGTTTCTGACCGACACTTTAACCCTCGATTCGAACAAATGCCTGCAGTTCTTCTTCGCTTGGCAAGGGCTTGACGTCGGAATGCTCAGCGTCCGAATTAAAATCGATAATAACTTGAGACAGCCGATCTTGGAACGAAAGTTACAAATCGGAGACGGGTGGAATATTGGCAGAGTCTCCTTGGCTCAACAGGCAAATTTCCAAGTCGTGTTTGAGTTTGTACGAGGTGCTGGTGAGACCGGATACGTGGTTATTGACGACATACAAGTCATGGACATCGACTGTCCAAACCCTAGTAAGTTTTATATGTAGAATAGTAAGATGAGGAAGTATGACTCTTCGAACATTTTCTGTTTGTATTTTTGCAACAAAATACCCTTCAGCCGAACTGGAGAAAGAGAAGGAGAGACATAATTTTAGGCATCCGTTAGAAATATGCTAATGAGACAACAAATGCATTGTGAATCTTAGCAACAGTGAATACTACTTAAGGCCAGCTATACAAGACACTGACATTTATTCTTTTAATGGCCGACAAACAACACTATTATAATGGACAATTTTGTATCTTCAAGCAGAGCTTCACTCAATGATTATTCAAATGAGTTAATATTAAATTAATTTTCGTGTTCATTGTTCCTCGGTTGTTGATGTTTGCATTGCTCTTTAAAGGATTTAATTATAAATTCAGCCTTTTCGTTTTAAGGACGAGAAGCACACTCACTTTTGTATGAGTTGTTCAAAGTTTGAAGTATGGAACTAGAACGTATAAGTCAAGTTGCAAAAGGCAATCTGTCGAATGCGCTAGAAGCGCTTTACTGAGAAAATAAGCAACAATGAGTTGTAATGGATATTTTTCCACTGATCTTCAAAATATTTCCCAGTTTCATTTGATTTAAATCCATCGTATTCTTTGGTGGCGTTGTCGGCCCAGATATTAGGGAATATTCAACAGAGGGGCTTCGATTCAATCAAAATACAGTTGAAAGGTAAATGAGCTCGAGTGCAGCAAATTATCGGCTGGCACACTATACAGGAAATGTAAAATTTTTACGAATGTCAATTTGTACTTTTTATCGACTAAACAAGTTTAAAGAACATGATCATTCAAGCTGGCGAAACTTGTGCTTCGTTTCAGGCCACTGTGATTTTGAGGATGGCAAGTGTTCTTGGAGTAACATTGTAAGCGGTGACGATCTTGATTGGATGCTCCAAAGTGGTTCAACGTCGACTCCGTCCACAGGACCGACAGCTGACCACACAACAGGAAATATCGACGGTAGGATTATACAATTTAATGCAAAATGAAACTTTGGGACAGATTGTCGGATACAATACCCTCTGTTTTGCGGGTTTTCTTTTTGAAGCTCATGGAATAACTTATTTATTTTTACTGGATAAATTTTGTGACAATAAAAAATGAATCAGACAACAGAGATAACACAGGGATGGTGGCCATTTGAATTCCCTGTGTCAAAAGATTATAGATAATGTTTATCTATAGCACTACGTTTTGCACGGTGACCCATGATTTTATGGACTTGATTTTGAAAGGAAATAATTTAAAATATCCTTACGTAAAGCCATTACACAGCTTAAACAAAAAGACAAGAGCGTTGATCGTGAATTCAGGTCTGTTACTAAATAGAACTGCACTCGTGAAACTTCGTTATTAAAGTTGGTCTTTCATTTGGGCTATAGGTATAAGCTTGTTGAGCCATTAACTCATACGAATTAGCGTGACTTTTTGTAGCCATTATAATACTAGCGGGTTTTATTCTCGTCGTTTTTTGCGGAAAATGCACACAAATATTTATTTATGCATAATAATGAGAAAAATGACATCGTTTGCAATCAGTGCTATCAGTTAAATTAGAATTTTTTGGACAACAATTACGCAAATCGGAAATTCGAATTAACTTGTTGATAAAAATTAAATGCACATCACATGTACACGCGCTGTACCTATATAATTATTACATTGCTCCTTGTCCTTAAGGGTATCGAAACAAAGATATGTCGCATATGTTTTGAGAGAAAATACATTATTTTTGTTATAAGGATGAAATTTCATTTCTGCGGGGATATGTACTTAGTTTCTCTACTCCTTAATTTGATCAATATTATTGTAGAAGCATGACAATACTTTGCATTAGTTGAATAAAATTTTGAATTTTTTAACCATTAACATTTTGAAATCTACCTTAACCCTCGTACATAAAGAATTTTCGTGAATAATACTACTTAGACGTTATTTAGGCAATAAAGCACAACCAGCAATGGTATACTGTAACGCTCGTAGTTAGGGGAATTTACGAGTTGAGGTACCAGTCTGGATCGTAATGCTTTCAGTACCGAAGCTGACAAACCAATATGTAGATTGTAACACACCCTTGTACTTTATTACAAGATGGCGACCGTGTCATTCACTGTCAACGGTCTGATCTCAAGTCTCAGTCTAAGCTCTCTACAAAGTTAAATACATCTTCAAACTTACATAATTACAAAAGTTATCACGTGGTAATTTTCCCGCCAGTCTTTGATTGTTTCTTAAGATTAAATAAGATCACACCATGGAATATCCCGTTCTCGATTGTTCTCATTGAAATCTTAACCAATAATTAATTAATTAAACTATCACACTATCTCTTATCTGCTTCTCGTACGATCTGAGTCAATGACCTTCACACGTCTTGGCCACGTGAGGGACGCTTCGAGATAAAATCTCTACAGGGAGGGGCGTTGTACCACGAGATTTTGACCAGTTGACGACATATATGCACGAGCGATGGCGAGTGCATATATGAAGTGAAATTGTCAAAATCGAGTGGTATACCATCGCTGGGTGTGATTGATTGCTATTATATCATAACAGTATATTTAAATTCTGGCATGGAACGTCATAAACGGATTTTGCTCAAGTTGAGAGCTCGCACGTATGCCAGCTGTGGTATATCGCCTATATACCACGGTTCTTTTCGTGTCTCGACCAATCAGATTGCAGTATTTGTACCATCAATATACTGGTATGATATAATACCAAATATCACCTATTCCTGTGTCGTAGCAGCATGAGTGTCATTTGTGCTGTGTCAGACACGAGACGAAGTCAAGTGTGCTACGTCAGACACGAGACGAAGTCGATTGTCTTACGCAACACAAATGACATGAATGCTGATACGACACAAGGAACAGGCAATATTGGGTAATAACCGATTTATCAAATACCCATGCCAATAATTTTACTAACACTTCGAAAAACCTTAAATTTTGAGGCTTTACTTCATTACGCCTTGCGCACAAATATCGGAATATTTATGTGAACAGGCTTAAACATGCGCGACATAACTGCAAGTCCTCCATGTCTCAATGAACCCCTTTGAAGAATGACACCAAGATTCAGAAATCGTTTTACAGGAGGAACCTTTTAAGGTGCAATATGCTATTACAATTGTAACCGATCAAAAGCTGTCCTCAGACTTAAATCTATTCTGATTTTGATCGTCGTACATGCGGAGCTCGCGCGGAGAGGGGCCGCCATTTTGTTTGTTTAACATGAGATTTGACATGTCAACTGTCGTTGCGCGCGCGACATCGCTGTTACGCCACGCGCTCACTACCTGTTCAGGGGTAGACCGTGCACAGTGCCGGCGCCGTGAGAACGGCAGAATGTTTGCTAGAGCTTCGCCAAAAAATACGAGAATTGTAACAGAAAAACCATGGGAAAACATTACAAGACTCACCAAATTATTTCCGTATTTGGCCACCAGAAATACCCGTGTTCCTCGAAGCCCTTCAATTTTTTCGCTTGTGACATCGGTTTGCAGGCGGGAAGAGGCAGCCATTCCGTTTGTTTACGTTATTTACCAACTAGCTGCTAATGTAGTTCAGGTAAACTCCAAACCCGATGACGTTTATCGTGCATATCTCGACGTTTACCGTGAAATAACTCGGCTGATATTTTACGGTGAACGTCACTACGATGACGTTATATAAGAATGGGTATATGATATATATATATATATATATATATATATATATATATATATATATATATATATATATATATTATTCCTGTCTTACGCTTTCGACACAGGCTTTTATCTATACTCAGATGCCTCTAATGCCTATGCCG
>NW_027248385.1:290000-300000 GCF_041260155.1 Ptychodera flava
TATTCTGCTGGCCTAAATAATCTGATTTCCTTTTGATCAGGAAAAGATTGGTGGGTATTTATGTCTCTCTATGTGTATGTGAAATTTCATTGCAGTGTCTGTTGCGCTTATATTATGCACGGTAGATCGTCTAAAGCCCAACGTTCATTTCGTTGGTAGCATTAAATAATGTTGTTGTTTTTTCTCGACAACTAGCTGGTATTTGTTGCAATCAGAGGAAGTTTTGCGACAAGTGACATAGCCATCGATGATGTGGTCATCATGGATGGATACTGCACAGGTAGGCTGAATTCCATTTACTTCACTTCGAAAGAAAGAAATAACCGTTCAAAGTAGACGGTCTCAGCCTTGTGAAATACCATGGTAGAGGGATGATTGACAACAATGCCAGAGGAAGAGTCAGTGACAGACAACTGGTGACAGAATAGTTGACAGGGACAAACAGACAGAGAGGCCAAGCGAGACAGATTAGACAGACAGACAGGGAGATATATAGAATCTGCTGTCCGCCACGAAAAGTTTATTATTTTGCCATCCTTTTTTTCAGGAGTGCCAGAGACCACCACAGTAGATCCACAAACCAATGGTTAGTCGTATTTTCATACTTTACAATAATTCTGCATTCACGAACATAGATATTCGGGACTGCTTCTTAGTCGGCAAGCGAATGAATTGCGAAAGAGTATCGCATAAAATAGAGGTGAGAATATCTCATTTAAGGTTATCAAACTCGCTATGGTTGTATTGTTCTTTTGTGCAATCTGACACTGGTCCCTGTAGAGACAAGACCGGGTTAGAGGGTCATCTTCAAGAATCGAAACCACGTATGCTGAGTGTATCTGTATGGACGCGCAACATCCTATGCTACACCCTGAAAGTAAACATCAAATCCATCGGCATTTTCTATGCATTCTTATTTACAATCGTTTACTCTCCAAGACTTACATGGCATTTCTATGTCACCTTCTGACCTCTGACATAGAATCTGAAGTCCACCAATTTAGATTTCTTCTTTCTTCCCAAAGCCGAGCACCAACGTTAATCAATATGTGTTGTCACGGTAAGTTCACCTGTACAGAAGGCCAGTTCGTTGATGAGAATGAGGAATGTGTTTTAGCGACCCTTTGTGTTGATAAAATCCGATGAGGCGGAGTGTTGTAATTCTTTATGTAAGTATTCGGAAAAAGTATACTTTTCGTCGTCAACGGAACCTTCTTAACGCTGTTATCGCTTATCTCCACAGCTATGATGTCGACTACGCAAATAACGACACCAACTCCATTTCCGCCCTCTCCAACACCCCAACCATCATGCAGTCCAAATGAATTTTACTGCAATGCTGATAGTAGATGTATATCTGCTGACAGGGTTTGTGACTTCCGCAGGGATTGTACTGATGGCGATGATGAAGTAAGATGTGGTGAGTGTTTAGTTTAAACGTTAACCTTCTTGTTTCGAAAGCCCCAAAGCTCACCTACGTACAGAGGTATCCTTTGAAAACGTTCACGTCTTATTCAATGAGCACTATGTTTTTTGTGTGAACACTACCAAATTATATGGCGGTTAAGTGCACCGGAAGTGAACCTTTATATATATATATATATATATATATATATATATTATATATATATATATATATATATATATATATATATATATGCAACTATTACGATCACACTATGCAAAGGATAATTTTCTGATGGACAAGAAAGACAGGGGGCGTTAATATTTGACGGTTAAACAGGTTGACAAATGCTAATATAGACTCCGAGAAGTTTAATAAAACAACAGACAAGCAAAAAGTACGGTGTCAACAAATATGATACAAATAGAAACTACATATGCAAGGAATGAATACACAGAATGGACCCTTAGAATAAAAATATCAAGACTCAAACGTCTTAAAAGCATTACTAGGTAAAACAATATCCCTAGAAATGTCATTGCATAGTGTATTACTTTTACCTAGAGATAAAAGCAAATTTTCTAAGGTTCAACCACCAATGTGGAACTTTGTATGAAGGTGGGGAACCGAGAGGTCTCAGTGGTGCATAAAATGGCAATTGACATAATATAATATCATAATTAGGAGAATTTGTTGACACATTCTGATTACAGAACCATGGAGCTTAAAATTGCAATATGCTATATTTTTTAGTTTTCCAAGACTGTGACTTTGAAGGAAACACTTGGTGTAACTGGATCAATGACCAAAATGATACCTTTGATTGGATATTAACACAGGGCAGCACTAGCTCTCCCCATACTGGGCCATCAGTTGACCACACCTACGGAAGTAAGTGACTTTATTGGATGGCTTCACATGCACACTAGTAACAACAGAGCTGCATTTTTTCTTTGAACACGTTTTAGAATAGTAGATTTGGTTAACTTAATGCAATAGGTAAGATCCCTCGTCTTAGTGATACAAAGCATTGCCTGAAATTGTATAATTACGTTTTTTGTTCAAACCAAAACAAATTGATGTAACGTCAGATGTTAGTCATTTGTCGTTTGTTTGTAATCATTGAAAGTGTACCATGCAACCAAACAACTATAATACAACAGTATTTCTAACAAATCGTCTCAATTTATGATGGCTTATTATGTTACAACTATGTAAACCCAGGCGGTAATTTTGTTTCCCAGATAACAGCGGATATTATATTTACATCGAAAATACTTTCGATCGTACGGAGGGCGACCCTGCAAGAATCATAAGCCCTGGTGTCAACTTCGGTAAAAATCAGTCGATATGCTTGACTTTCTGGTAAACTGAACTTTTATTTCTCTTTTGACATACATACATACATACATACATACATACATACATACATACATACATACATACATACATACATACACACACACACACACACACACACACACACACACACACACACACACACATACATACATACATACATACATACATACATACATACATACATACATACATACATACATACATACATACATACATACATACATACATACATACATACACACACAAACAGAGACATAAACACAATAACTCAGAGACACAAACAGAAGCATACACACAGTCATACACAGCCACACTCTACACTAACACCACACACATATACACACACCCACACACACCCACACACACCCACACACCCACACACACACACACACACACACACACACATATATATATATATATATATATATATATATATATATATATATATATATATATATATATATATATTATATATATATATATATATATATATATATATATATATATTGTTTGTATGCATGTATATATGTAGGTTTGGTAAATGCTAAACAGTTTCTACGATACACATATTTTTATCTTAGAAAAGACAGAATAATGAATGGATCATGTGGCTGTCCAACAGAATTTATCTCCAGTCACTTTGAAATCCCGACAGACTGTGAGACATGTCAAAGTTCACTTTGATGACTGATCAATGGATTAACCCACCACTCTGCCGATATGGCTGAAATGTCAATGCGAATTGCGTTATGGCAAAAATATAAACGATCGATTTCTGAACAGAAACGGATGGAACCATCATATTTCTCAGAGAAAAAAAAATATTCATATTTTTCACCCTTTGTTTGAATTAAAACGTTAATGGACAAACGCAGTGTGTACAATGTATGCAAGAAGTGGCAAATACTCACCAATTCGAATTCAGATGGCTGAAGTCACTATTACTTTCCCACCAAATACTATACACATTCATTAGGTATCACATGTACGGGGCACATATTGGGTCACTCAATGTCTACCTGAAGTCAAACGCCACGCTTGGCGATGCCATATGGAGCAGAAAGACTACGTATGGTGACCAGTGGAACGAGGCGAGGGTCTCTCTCAAGTTATCTTCATCTTCAACCAGGAACGTTGTACTGGAAGCACAGCAAGGTTTCGCCATCTACGGCGATATAGCTTTGGACGATATATCACTTGCCCATGGATATTGCACATTAGGTAATCATTACATTTATACAAGATTTGTTTTGTTTGGCTGATCAAATGTTGTAGTAATCAGCTGATTGTAATTCATCTAGGGTAATATACTACCATGAATGGAAACAATTCTGCAAAGGAAGACGTGAGAAAATATGCATTTCTCTCACATGAAATCAATTGTACTATGATCTCTCGCACGGGTTATTACTTTCTTGAGCTGACAGGGTGTGCGGAGGTGGTGATAGATTTGGCTGACCACTTTGATATAACATTTATCGGAAATTGAAAGGTGCAGCTCGCTGTTTACACAGTCCAGACTCACTCCACAGGTGTGGTTGTTTCCTGGCAGCGAAGCTGCGAAGAGACTATAGAGGACTCTTTTTGTTTAAGGTAGATCGCGACGCGGGGACAGACATTCGCACTCTCAAACTTTAACAATTTTTCCTCCGTACCATTAAAGCGGGAATGGCGGACACTTTGAATATCAAATATCTGTAAATCGTGAGTTATTTGTTTCTCCATTACTAAAATTTGCACGGTGATCCCGTATTTTTATTCTCGATTTCGAAAGAGAATGGATGAAAGAATCCTTAAGGAAAGTTATAGCAAAAATTTAAAACTTTGATTTTCGAGGTGCATACTTTCTTACAAACCCGCGCCATCTCAAAGGAGACTTTTTACCAAAATGATTAATTTTTCTGAACGACATTTCAGCTTATACTGGTTGCAATTTTGAGAGTGAAACCATGTGCAATGGTACAAATGACGGAACCGACGATTTTGATTGGTCGATCAGCACTGGTAATGATGGCATAGGGCCGTCCTTGGATCATACCTATGAGAGTGGAACAGGTTAGGTGTCGGCGTCAGATAAACTTTGAACTTGACCTTTCCATACCAAAGCTTGGGAATTACCGCATCCCGAATTGGACGTTAGTCTGAGAGCTCAAAGCTGCCCTTCTGTTATGAAATGAACGTTCGATCTGATGCAATGCATTGAATTAACTTACGGCGATCAGTTACGTAGCACAGACGCCATAGTCAAAACAGCTCGGCCAAATCTCAACTCTTTCAAGTTGGTGTGAAGAGTTAGCAATCTTGCAAAAGTGTGGCAGTAATGGAAGACTTTTCCCAGTGCATTTGTATTAAACTTCATTTAGAAAATGACCATTCGTTGAACTTCCTTTCACGCCGATATGTTGAAGATAACATATGAATGCTAATGTTCTTACTTCTGTATGGTACAATAAATATCAACCAGGCTATAAAAGGCATTCTATCCCCTGTATTAGGATTTATTTTTTCACCTTGAGTTAACTAAAGTATAAGGACATTGGAAACAATTCTTTTACTATATATTGTTTATATGCAAATTCATGTTGACCTAGCAACTGTAGTTCCTATGTTTTAGGTCACTACCTATTGGCTGAAGGCACATCAACGAACGAATTTCAAACAGCTCGGTTTCTGACCGACATTCTAACCCTCGATTCAAACAAATGTCTGCAGTTCTTCTTCGCTTGGCAAGGGCTTGACGTCGGAATGCTCAAAGTTCGAATTAAAATCGATAATAGCTTTGGACAGCCGATCTGGGAACGAAAGTTACAAATCGGAGACGGGTGGAATATTGGCAGAGTCTCCTTGGCTCAACAGGCGAATTTTCAAGTCGTGTTTGAGTTTGTTCGAGGTGCTGGTGAGACCGGCTACGTGGTTATTGACGACATACAAGTCATGGACATCGACTGTCCAAACCCTAGTAAGTTTTATATGTAGAATATAAGATAAGAAAGTATCCTCTTCGAACATTTTTCTGTTTGTAAATTTTGAATTTTTTGATCTGTCAACTGAGTGTGGTATTTTTGAAACAAAATACCCTTCAGCCGAACTGGAGAAAGAGAAGGAGAGACATAATTTTAGGCATCCGTTAGAAATATGCTAATGAGACAACACATGCATTGTGAATCTTAGCAACAGTGAGTACTACTTAAGGCCAGCTATACAACCCACTGACATAAATTTTGTAAGTGGCCGACAAACAACACTACTGAAATGGACAACTTTATAGCTTCAAGCAAAGCCTCGATCGCTCAATGATAATTCAAATAAGTCAATGTTTATTTAATTTTCATGCTCATTGTTCTTCGGTTGTGGATGTTTGCATTGCTCTTAAAATGATTTCATTATAAAGTCAGCGTTTGGTTTTTATGGACGAAAAAAATACTCACTTTTGTATGAGTCGTGCATTTGATGGAGGGAACCAAAATGTATAATTTAAGTTGCATTAGGCAATCAGTCGAATATGCTGGAAGCGCTCAACTGAGAAAATGAGCGATAATGAGATGCGATGGATATTTTCCCACTAATTTTCAAAATATTTCCCAGTTACATATCGATTTAAGTCCATCGTATTCTTTGATGGCGTTGTCGGACCAGATACATAGGGAATATTCAACCGGGGGCTTCGCTTAATGACGGGCAGACTAAACAGGAAATGTAGCTTTTCACCAATATTAATTAGTTCTTTTAATCGACGAAAGATGATCATTCAAGGTTGCGAGACTTGTGCTTCGTTTCAGGTCATTGTGATTTTGAGGATGGCAAGTGTTCTTGGAGTAACATTGTAAACGGCGACGATCTTGATTGGATACTCCGAAGTGGATCTACCTCGACTGGTGGCACAGGACCGACAGCTGACCACACAACTGGAAATATCGACGGTAGGATTATACAATTTAATGCAGAATGCAACTTGGGGACAGATTTTCGGATTATCCAATTTTGAAATTATAGTACCTTGCTGTTCTGCGGGGTCTCATTTCGATGCTCATTGAATAACTTATTTTGTTTTACTGGATAATTTTTGTGACAATAAAAAATGAATCTAACGACAGAGATAACGCAGGGATGGTGACAATTTGAATTCCCCTTGTCAAAGGATTATGGATAAGTTTTATCTATAGCACCCAATTTTGCACGGTGACCCCTGATTTGTGAACTTCATTTTGAAAGAAAATAATTTAAAATCTCCTTACGTATAGTCATTACACATCTTAAGCAAAAAGACAATAGCGTCGATCGCGATTTCAGGTTTGTTACTAAATATAACTGCACGCGCGAGACTTCGGTCAACGCTGCCTTAAATTTGGCCTCAAATTCACGCTTTTGTTGCAGCTTGTTGAGCCATGAATTCATACAAGTAAGCGTGACTTTTGTAGCCATTGTAATACTAGCGTGTTCTATATTGCTCGGGTATGGGGAATATGCGGACAAATATTTATTTATTTATATTAATTGGAGAAAAGTGGCGTCATTTGCAATCAGTGCTATTATGCAGACCTGAGAGCTTGCGTATGCAAGCCGTGGTAAATCGCCAATATACCATGATTTTTTTCGCGTCTCGACCAATCAGATCGCTGTATTTACGCCATCAATATACTGGTATGATATTATATATATTATCGTTTGTACAAGATATTAAATTATTCCTGTCTTATACTTCCGACACAGGCTTTTATCTATACTTAGAGGCTTCTAATGCCTATGCCGGCGTTACAGCAAAGCTGTACAGTCAAACTTTCCCCGCGAAATCCACTACCGGATGCCTTGAGTTTTGGTACAACATGAACGGAGGAGGAATGGGCACCCTTAGAGTGGACATTGTCATCAGTGATGGCCCGAAAACCCCCGACACAATATGGACCCTGAGCGGAAACCAGGGCAGTACGTGGAAATGCGGCAGAGTTTCATTCTCGCAAACCACGGAATACCAGGTGAGATACTGCACTATTGCGAGAATTTCGGAACTGGATAGCTGTTCACTTTTGTTTAGAAAACACAGAAATGTAACATTTACACGTGATAAGTTTTGGTATAGATGTGTTTTTCTATAAGGTATATGATTACGGATGTTTTCAGAGAACTTCAATATCGTCGGTCCATGTGGCAGAATGAACATTAGGATCGAATTTAAGTATTTAATTTTTAACATTAAGAAGTCAAATTGCACATCAAGATTTCTTATCATCATGTTTTTCATGAACCAGCAAAACATTCCATTAGTTACATCCTAATGATTGTTCTGAGTTAATGTTCATTTTACAAAGTCTCCCCGGTCCGGCATCATAGCGGGAAGTGTTTACAGAACAATGTCATTGCATTGACCTTTGTTTCGACAAGAACAACAGAAAAAATGACAATAGACTACTTTTGGAAGTCGACCGGACTCCGAACAAACGTTTCATTAGAAGTCTCCTGGAGGCGATAAGCCATGAGAGTGAAAGGCATTGTTGACTATAGAGCAATAATGATGTAAAAGTATTATTCACAATAATAAACCCTAAAATTCCAATTGGCGTTAATAAAAACTGCGATTCCGAGAAAGAACCTATTCAACCTTCTTGGCCTAAATAACCTGATTTCTTTTTGATCAGTAAAAGATTGTTGGGTGTTTACGTCTTTCCATGTTTATGTGAAATTTCATTGCAGTGTCTGTTGTGTTGATATTATGCTCAATAGATCGTCTAAAGCGTAACGTTCATTTCGTTAGTACCATTAAATAATACTTCAAACACGATTGAAACTGATTTTGGATAATTGGATAGTGAAGTAAGGTTGTTTTAACCTGCAAATGTAAGGTTATCTTCTTTTCTTTTTAAGTCATACACTTGTTTTTATGAGTAATTTGTAACATTGCAACATTCAGCTATAAGCTTATGGCACCTTGCACTTTTAAGAAATTTGATAAATATGAAGATCCAAATATACCAGATTTGTTCCAATCGTGTTTTTATTTCTCGACAATTAGCTGGTATTTGTTGCCGTCAGAGGAAATGGGCCAACCAGTGACATAGCCATCGATGACGTGGTCATCATGGATGGATACTGCACAGGTAGTCTGAATTCTATTTACTTCACTTCGAAAGAAAGAAAAACCTTTCAAATTAGACGGTCTCAGCCTTGTGAAATACCATGGTAGAGGGATGATTTACACCAATGCCAGAGGAAGAGGCAGGGATAGACAAATGGTGACAGACACAAACAGACAGACGGGCAAAGTAAGACCAATTGAACAGAAAGAGAGACAGACAGACAGACAGACAGGCAGACAGACAGACAGACATATATAATATTTGTCCGGCACGAAAAAGTCATTATTTTGCCATCGTTTTATTCAGGATTGCCAGAGACCACCACACTAGATCCACAAACCAATGGTAAGTCGTATTTTCATACTTTACGATGTATCTGCATTCATGAACATCGATATACGGGATCCTGACTGCTTCCCACTCGGCAAGCGAATGAGTTACGAAAGAGTGTTACATAAAGTAAAAGTGAGAGTATCCCATTTAAGGTTATCAAACTCTCTTTGGTTGTATTGTTCTTTTTGTGCAATCTTACTCTTGTCCACGTGGAGACAAGGCCGGGTTAGAGGGTCATCTTCAAGAATCAAACCACATACACATTTATATGTCACCGTGTGACCTCTTACATAGAATCTAAAGTCCTCCAATTTAGATCTCTGCTTTCTTCCCCGACTTTAATCATTCTATGTTGTCACGGTAAGTTCTCCCGTACAGATGGCCAGTCCATTGATGAGAATCAGAAATGTAATTTTGCAACCAAATGTGTTGACATATCCGATGAGGCCGAGTGTTGTAATTCTTTATATAAGTATTCGCAAAAAATATACTTGTCTTCGGCAACGAAACCTTCTTTACGCTGTTATCGCTTTATTCTCCACAGCTCTGCTGTCGACTACGCCAATGGCGACACCAACTCAATTTCCGTCCCCTCCAACACCCCAACCATCGTGCAGTCCAAAGGAATTCTACTGCAACGCTGATAGTAGATGTATATCTGCTGACATGGTTTGTGACTTCCGCAGGGATTGTACCGATGGCGATGATGAAGTAAGATGTGGTGAGTATTTAGTCTAAACGTTAGCCTTCCTGTTTCTAAAGCGCCAAAGCTCACCTACGTACAGAGGTATCCTCATACCAATGAGCACTATGTTCTTTGTGTCAACAA